>NW_017308909.1:0-15901 GCF_000935625.1 Nanorana parkeri | reverse complement strand
GTATCTTTATGTTTCTTTACCTGCAGTTGGGGCAAATCTTACAATCTGTTCCTCGCAATCCCAATGTCCATTTTTTTAAAACGTTTGTTGTGATGATGGGCTCAATTCACGAACCAGTAACACGGCGATGAGGAACTTTATTTGCAGCCATTATCGATCCTTTTTGGATCAGCTGTCACTTTTGGGGTGTTCACTTTGTGAATTGATCCCGTGGGGTGAAAATATCTCACCGCACATTCTGTAACTATACTGGATTGCATGAGGAAATTGTCACATATGTGGCCGGCTTTAGGGTGTCCCTACGCAACCTGAAAGTAAACAGTGCGGCAGATTGATGTTTGGGGATCAGAACGTTAGGAATGTTAGTTCTAGCATGCAGCATCTATTCCAGCACTCATCCACCATTCCCTTTTCTCTGCAGGAAAGGGAAAGAGTCTCTGGCAGTGTCTGTGCCACACTAGATCAGGAAGAAGATCGCAAATGCCTGCAGCGGTGTACCATGTGGGCACAGGCAGCCTCCTTCCTGAGGGATATCTGCAGGTGCATTGCAAACCATATGTTGCAAAGGTCCATCGCCTGCAGTAATCTGGTTTTGGATTAGCACTCAGGGCGCCTGCATGGAGTTTGCATGACCCCCCCTAAGTTTGTATGGACTTTCTTTCCTCAATCTACTGATAGGCTAATTGGTCTTACTTTGTATGTAACAGTGATATCAGCATTAGATTGTAAGCTCCTTGGAGTACAAGCAATGGCATACCTGTGTCTATGTACTAAAGTCTTGTGGAGTCCATGTAAGGGCCAAATAAATGAGTAAAACATACAAATATCTGATGACAAAACAAGCGTGGTGACGCAGTAAAAAAGAAACCAAGACGGTATATCAGATGTGGAATCCTATCAACGTGCTGGAAAATTTCTGAGAATAGGAGAAAAAAAATTCAAAGAAGAATCGTCTGAGAGTCGTCTTCACAACGGATTGCGTTCGGGATCTTTCAACGCAACAAACAAAAGACCTGCCGCTTTACGTTGGCGGGGGCGCTAGATTGCAAGCTCCTCTGTAGCAGAGGGCAGTGTAAGGGGTGCATGCTGTAGGCTCTTTTGACCAGCAGGCAAAAGACCTGATGGTTTATGTTGATGGGGGCATTAGATTGCAAGCTCCTCTGTAGCGGTGAGAGTGGTGCATGCTGTAGGGTCTTTCCATGCAACAGGCGAAAGAGCTGCCAGTGTCAGACTGAAGGTGTTAGATTGCAAGCTCCTCTGCAGAAGAGAGCGGTGTGAGCGGTGCACTCTGTAGACTCTATCGACACAACAGATGTAAGACCTACTGGTTAATGTTGGCAGAGGAATTAGATTGCAAGCTCCTTCGCCGAAGAGAACGGCATGAGTGTTGCATGCTGCAAGGTCTCCTCTACAGTGGTGAGAGTGGTGCACACTGTAGGCTCCTTCCGGGCAACAGGCGAAAGACCTGCCAGGTAATGTTGGCGAGGGGAATTAGATTGCAAGCTTCTTCGCTGCAAAGAGCAGGGCATGCTGTAGACTCTTTCTACACAACAGGTGAAAGACCTGCTGGTTTATGTTGGTGGAGGAATTAGATTGCAAGCTCCTCTGCAGAAGAGAAGGGTGTGCGTGGTGCACAATGCAGGCTTAGCTCATGTACAGATATAAGGTTGTATTACAGAGAAGAACAAAAAAGAAAGTTACCTCTGCAAGGAGAGCAGGAGCCCGGCCAGGACGGCGAGGAATCCAGAAAGGGGCCACCGTGCCATGTTGCCTTTTCAGTCCTTCTGCTTCGCTCCCGTGACCCCGTTACCCCTCTCTTCCTTGCTGCCTAATTTCATTGATGTGCAGCCTGCTGTCACAAAGCTTCATCTTCCTGCGCCGGAGTTTCTCTGAAATGTTACAATGTTTCCTCTCCGCTGGTGCCTTGCCCTGGAGTTCCCGTAGATTGGACTTTGCTGTCCGGGTTCTCCTGACGGCTCTCCAGATTTGCACCCTGACGAGGCGCTGGCAGTCAGGTCGGCGTTGGGACAAAGTGTTGGTGCTTGAGAGACGAGCTGTCACAATGTGGCTGGTCAGTGCTGCATCCCTCACCTCCTTTCCTTCCTTCCTAGCTTCTCTTACCTGCACACATGGCCTCGTCTGCCACCGGACCAGCCAGAAGTGACGTCACATCACTAACGTGACATCACTTCCGGCCAGTCTGACATCAGACGAGCAGCGTCGCTGATGGGGCCCTAGCTTGCCTCAAAGCCGCTGGAGCGGCAATGCTGGGGCCCTGCGCTGCTAGGGCTGGCCTCCGCCTCCTTGCCCTTCACCGTCGGCCGATAGTCATGTAAGGGACCCGGCTGCCCTGAACCTTGATATGTACCAATAAACGTTCTCAATATAGTTACATAGTATTTGAGGTTGAATAAAGACGCAGGTCCATCAATATTATTAAAGATCTAAACCCTAACCGGGTGACATTTTTTTTTGGGGGGGCCCATGAAGGTCTATACGTAGAGTTTTTCTTTTTTGTAGCATAAGTGCCCATTCACACTGGGCGTTTAATCGCGCAATTTCCGCCGTGATATTGCGCATATTTGCTGCGCGATATCGCGAGAAGTCGCCGTCCAATGATTTTCAATGGAGCTGTTCCATTGTACAGCTCCATGTCGCCCGTCGCGCGTCGCTTGTGCAGGACCCTTTTTCCCGCGGATGTCGCGCGATTTTTCAATTTTTGCATGCAGCCCGACGGTGAAGGTCGTGCGATCGTCGCCAGAACTTCGCCCGAACAGTCGCGCTATCTCGCCACGCGGAAATCCGCTCGAGGTAAGTGTCGCTTAGTGTGAGTGGGGCCTTAGGCAAATGCATTGTCATGCCTCAACGTGCGTTTCCTTTGCACGCGCACACTGCACGTTCAGCATTGCAGTCATCGGAAGCCCGCCCCTCAGCAGGGCGGGCTTGCGATGATCGCAAGTACGATATGCCTGTCCAAGATGGGCAGATCGTACGTTTTTAAAATTACTTTACAAGACTTTTGTCTGGGTTGTACAGTGTATGGCCACCTTTAGACTGCAATAAACCACATTATTTCAGACTGCGTCCAATATCCAGTGCAATTTAGCCACACCCACTTTTTGGGTGCTCCACATACCGCATTAATTTTTTCTCCTTACCAGGTTGTTCCTCATTCTCAACAAATGATTTTGGGACTCAGGGCTTTCTGGGCTATGGTGTCCCACCAGGGGTCCGCAGGCAGGCAGCATGGTGTCAGGGAGCCGGAGGAGGAGGAAATCACAGATGTGGCTATCAAGGTCCCCGGCAAGCGCGATCTCGGGCAGCCGCATCTGCCTGAAACCTAAATCTTCCTCTCAGCTGCTGGCGTCTGTTAACAGGCACAGGCAGCCTGCAGCTCAGAGGAAGATCCAGTTCCAGGCAGATGCGGCTGCCCGAGATCGCGCTTGCCGAGGACCTTGATAGCCACATCTGTCAGAAATTGTAAAGTGCCGGTGTCGGCACTGAGTGTCTTGTGTCAGGAAGCCCGCTGGCTGGACACCGGACACAAGACTCCAAAACCAGACTGTCCGGGTGAAAACCAAACAGGTGGCAACTATAATACAACCAGCAGATACACGCTGGGGCGTCCCGAGGCTGGGTGACACCAGGAGCGGTAACCGAGTGTCACCCGCCGAGACGTCACTGCACACACGGCATTGCGCACTTGCAGCAGTATTTTGATACCTGCCGGTGGCCATCTTGGTGATGGACACCGGCAGAGAGAGGAGGGGACAGTCACCCGGCGGGATAAGGTATGCCGCCGGGTCCCCTCCTCTCTCCTGATACTGTCGGGCGTTCGCTCCATGACCGAGCGCCCGACTTTTCAGAGGGGGGTGACACCAAAATGACTGTGAGTCCAATGTAGCAATGTAACGCATAACGTGTAACGCTGGCCATTCACTTATCGATCCGATCTGCGGGTGAATCAATCGCTTCAATGTTCCAATCCAGCAGTTACTAAATTAACGTTTTCATGACCAATGTTTGACGAATGTAATCAGATGGGTCCAAAAACACCAATTGTTTCCAAGTCTCGGTGTACGGAGCAATTCTGAAACATGTTCTTTTTTTTTTCAATAACCTTTGACATCGATATTGATGTAGATGAATTTAGCTGATTTGATGTAGCAAGTGATTGCTTTGGACATCCGACTCATTAAAGTGATCAGAGCGAATGGTCGATCTCACAATGTAAATCTGCCATTAAAGAAGAACTATGGGGTCAGTGTTTTTCGCCATAGTTCTCCTTAGGGTAACGGGAGGACACAAACTAGCGTCCTTCCGTCACCCTAAGCTCAGTATACCGCGAGCTACAGCTCGCGGTATACTGAGACGCCGCACCCGGAGCGGATCCCGACTTAGACGTCGGAATCCGCCCAGCTGCGTGAGTGACAGCTGGCTCTGCCTATCTAGAGGCAGAGCCAGCTGTACCCGCCCCCTTCCCCGTCCTTTCCGCCAGTCAGCGCTGGCAGATCGGAGCGGGGAGAGGGGAATCCAGCCCCTCCCCCTGTCACGGCAGAGAGCCGTGACAGGATCGAGAGGTGAGCGAACCCGGTATGTGTTCGCTCACCTCCCGATCTACTGAGCCGACCTGTGACAGTCTCATTGTCAGAGGTCGGCTAGAACTATGAGGTGAGTGAAAATCACTCATCTCATAGTTCTCCTTTAAATAGCCCGCGGACATTCCTGATCTAGCTACAATGTTACAATGCAATGTTGTTCTAATGTCAGCTATACACATTGCAGCCTCCAAGTACAATCTCTGACTGTACAAATCAGGCCTGGTTCACAACTGCGCTTTCGCGGCAATGTCCTTTGATTTAAATGGGATCATATACACGCAGAAATCGCAGCAAAAAGGCTCATGCACCTTTTTGTGCAAAGAGCGAAGAGCGTCTTTTTATGGGTGCGATTGCACCACGGCAGCCGTGGCATGCAATTCCACATATTGCTGGCTGCAATTGGGGTTGGAAATATTAAAAATGAAATGCCACCGCAAGTGCGTTTGTGTATGTGCGCGATTCTGGGATCGCGCAAAAAAACGCACGGTGATCTCGGACCGCTCAGATGTGAACCGGGCCTAAAGAGGAACTTCAGCTATTAAAGGAGAACTATGAGGTGGGTGCTTTTCACTCACCTCATAGTTCTAGCCGACCTGTGACAATGAGACTGTCACAGGTCGGCTCAGTAGATCGGGAGGTGAGCAAACACATACCGGCGTTTGCTCACCTCTCGATCCTGTCACGGCTCTCTGCCGTGACAGGGGAGGGGCTGGATTCCCCCTTCCCGCTCCAATCCTCCAGCGCTGACTGGCGGAACGGACGGGGGAGGGGGCGGGTACAGCTGGCTCTGCCTCTAGATTGGCAGAGCCAGCTGTCACTTACGCAGCGGGGAGGATCCAGACATAATTGTCGGGATCCGCTTCAGGCCCCATTCACACTAAGCGACATGAAAATCACGCGATTTTGAGCGATATTGCGCGACGAGCGATATTGCGCGACGAGCGATATTGCGCGACATCGCGCAACTTTTTCCTATTGGGCTGTATGCAATCAGGAGCAATATCGCTCGAAATCGCTGGAAAAAAGGGTCATGTACGAGCGACAAGCTACCAGCGACGAGCTACAAGCGATATTGAGCGACGAGATGTGAACAGCTCCATTGAAATGGATTGGAGAAGCTACATAGAGCGATATCGCATGGAAATATGAGCGATATCGCTGCAAAAATCGCTCGATAAATCGCTCAGTGTGAATGGGGCCTCAGCTTCGGCGTCTCAGTATACCGCGAGCAGCAGCATGCGGTATACTGAGCCTAGGGTGACGGGAGGACGCTAGTTTGTGTCCTCCCGTTACCCTAAGGAGAACTATGGGGAAAAGCCCTGACCCCATTGTTCTCCTTTAACAAAATGAACCCTTGCAGTGGGGCTACCTCCATACTACAAGGGTTAACTGCTCACTTTGGTCTAGGGGCTGGAATACAGAGGATCTACTCACCTGATCCTTGTTCCTGCAGCAGTCAGCACTCACCTCTTGGAATAGAACGGATCTTTACTCCCCTGAGATGATGTGCATGGTCACATGTCCTAGTCACATGTGCCAGAGTTCCAGGAATTAAAGGAAGATATATTTATCTGCCCTTAGTTAAAATGGCCGCTGTGAGAAGAATGGGGAGGAAAATGAAAAATAAGGAATACAAAGAACACAAAGCCGGCAACTATCTAGAAATATCTGTTTGTAGATTGTCATTACTAAACATTTCTAAAGTTGTCTTTGTTGCCATTTCAGAGATTTGGGTACATTTTCCTCTTTCAGGATTAAGTGGCAGTTGTTTGAAATGTATATAAATCCTCCCATCTCCCTACATGCTCTTGGTCCATGACTCAGTAGGGGGTGAAACGCGTCAGTAGGAGGAGCTGGGTGGAGTGTGCTCACCATTGATGGAACAATAAAGCCCCACGGATCAGATTCCTATCATTGTACATGGACTAGATTGAGAGGAGCAGACCCTGCGGATGTGAGCGCCCGCAGCTTGGGGACAGGGACAGACCTTTGGGCGGGACTGGGGACACTGCAGTAATTATCACTGAGGGTAACATCAGCCTCAGTATATACCCCAGGCGTTACCGAGAACTGGATTGGCCGCTGAGGAACGGGAACTGGCGAACAACGGTGAAATTAACTCAACCAATCCAACCGCGGGAGTCATTTCAGCCACCAAATGGATTATATAATGGGAGCCAATCTTCCAATGGCTGCTCAGTGGCCAATGATTGGAGAATGATTGGTGATTTGCTGCTTTATAAATATACCCCACAGTCATCAGGCGGCATTTGTGGCCGGTTCCTCGATTGTACAGAATGTCGTGTGAATGATTCTTTCTGTTAATTCACACAAATACACACCAGACGGTGACAGTTCATAATGAGACATCCACAGGAAGTGGACACTGTACATTGTGTGAGATCATCTGAGTGTCATAAAAGGGAAATTCCAAGAAATGAGTGAAAACAAACTGCTGAAGCTGCTCAGCAAACTCTGCAACGGTGCAGCCAGAGTCCAGAGAACATCTCACATGTAGGGTGTGTGGGTGTGTTTCCTTAAAGGAGTTGTAAAGCTCCCAGCATCTCCTCTCCTGTTATGACATCAGCGTTGTAGGAATACATAGTAGAGATGTTTCTGATAATACAATCAAAGCTTACATGAAACAAATCCCTTCTATGTAGTGAGCGCCGCCTTCGATCTGCCCATCACTTCCAACAACTTCCTGGATTCCCAGCGTGCTTTGCGTCTCTTACCCTGCTGCTTAATGTAATACAATCTCCATTTCTCAAGACTACATCTCCCATCATGCATTGCTTCCAGCCAACAATGATAATGTTACATTGTTCAGATGTTGAGCTGTAGCTCAGAAGGCGGGCTCTGTGAGAGCGGTGACACCAGGAGGTGCGTATACACAGGTCTGAGTGAATGGTGTCACTGCATGGAGGAAGTCCATCCTATGGGCATCTTTAATAAGTAAGTCCACGGACTTCTTGAGGGATCTGGTTATTAGGAGCGGGAGAGAACTTATGGAAATTCAATATAGGAATATGTAAATTATTATCTTAGACTAGGACCCCTATTGTCCGTCTGTGGGTGGTCCTGGGCTGGAGGTCACACAACATGTTTTGTTTTTTGTTTTTTTACACATGACGGTTTTTAATAACAATGTTTTAAAACCTTTTACTTTGTTTTTTAAACACTTCCTGTGCCGGCTGCAACCTGCCGGCTTTAGCTGTCACTTCACCCCTCCCTATAATGTTTGTAAACAAGCCCATGTGATCCCCATGATTGGTTGCCACGGTGATAACATGACCAGGAACCGCGCTGACTTGTCCCTGGTGGTCAGTGTAGACCTATGGCTGCCAGTGACAGCGCACGCAGTTGCGCTCTCCTAGTTCCTAAATGCAATATAGATGAACATACGATCAGCATGGGGAACTCTGCTGAGGAACTGTTAACCCCTTCCTGCCCGCTGTACACATACTTGTGGCAGCAATGAGATGGGCAAAGTTCCATATCGCCGCACTTATTATTATTATGCAGGATTTATATAGAGCCATCAGTTTGCGCAGCGCTTTACACTATAAAGATTTGGGAGCCGCCCGCTCAGGGACTTGAACCCTGGACCCTTAGATTAATGTGATCATGTGATCACTGTGACAGGCAATTGCACCGGCTCCTCTCCTGGACTGGAATGGCTTCCTCTGATTTCACTGCACACTGGCAGCTTCTCACAATGTGCATTAGAAGCTGCAGCCAGTCAGATAGAGCCCGCCTCATTTCCTGGTTGGAGGACGTACAACATCATCTAGCTCTTTCCTCCCAGCCTGGCTGTCCCTGGTCCGTCCCTTTCATTCATTGGATAGAGACTCAGCATCACATGTGGGCATTACCTAAGGTGGTCTGCATGTCTACATAGACAGCCTGTCTAGGAACACCCCGAGCAAGCGGTGTCACCCTCCTGACTGTGCTGTCTGGCAGAGGTGTGTGAATCACAAAACTGGCCGGAGAGAATGACCAATCCTGTAGCAGATCAGGCCGGTCACATATGTGTATTTCCTGCCTGATAGGTGACATTCTGTAACCCATAGCAACCAATCGTATTTTGTCTTTTGCCACTTTATAGCAGATTGTTACTCGTCAGTTACTCTCAGTCTCTTACACATCGCAACATTGTAACTAAACACGTCACCGAAACACTTCATGTGCCTAGTGGAACTCCGGCCGAAACTTTTGTTTTGGATGTTGGGGGGAAGATTTAGACTTCTTTAAAGCTGGCTATACACTTTACAACCATCGCAAGACGAAAGTCCTACGATGGTTGTAAGCTAATTAAAAGATCGTACTTGCGATCATCGAAAGCCCGCCCCGCTGAGGGCACACTGGCCCGTTCAACATTTGCCTCCCGAGAACGGCACTAATCCGCCGAGAATCGTACGATTCTCGGCGGGTTTTCAAGCCTGCACGGGAGACAAAAGACGTGCGACCGTACAGTAGAAACGGTCGCACGCCTTCCATACACCTGCCGATTATCCTAAACAGGAAGGAAGCCACAGCTTTATTGTCTTTCTCAATACAACAGAGTATGTACCATATATATAACAGAACACGGCCACCTGGTGACCGAAATTGTATACTGCAGCAGTTATTGCTATAAACACAGTAATGTGTATTCTAACAGGTGCACACCCAAAACAATGGTGCGTCCACTGCAAGTGCTTCCCCTTATGACAGGGCCACTTTAAGATCTACAAATGAGCCCCACCCCCCCTCCATTGCTGATAAGAAGGGAGGAACTGTTTCATGGTATTGCGCTGTGTGTCATGGGAAGTTTTTAGATGGAAACGTACGGAGACAAATCGCTGGTTTCAATTTCCTGCAAAATGTTTGTTTTTTTTTCCCTTTCAAGAAAATATCTGAATCCTTTTTTTGGCTTCACATTCACCAACCCGAAAATGAATAAGTAGCCTCTGTGCGCTCCCCAATAAATCTCTCTGGCAGCGGAATCAACACGGAATCAACACTGGCTCTGCCTCTACATCTAGAGGCAGAGCCAGCTGTACCCGCCCCCTCCCCCGTCCGTTCCATCAGTCAGCGCTGGCGGATCGGAGCGGGGAGCGGGGAATCCAGCCCCTCCCCTGTCACGGGAGAAAGCCGTGACAGGATCGAGAGGTGAGCGAACACCGGTATGTGTTCGCTCACCTCCCGATCTACTGAGCCGACCTGTGACAGTCTCATTGTCACAGGTCGGCTAGAACTCATAGTTCTCCTTTAAAGCTCATTTCCTTTAGGCTGGGTTCACACCTGAGCGGTTTTTTTATGCTCGTTTTTCCGCTCGTTTTTTTCGTGTTTTTTCGTTCAGTGACACGCGTGTTTCACTGGTGGTCTGATTTTTTTTGTTTTTTTTCTTTATTTTCTCTATTTTAAAAAAAATTCAAATATATATATATATATTTTTTAGTTTCACTTTTAAACTTCCCGCCGGCTCCGCGCCCCTGCGATGCGGCCGCTCGCAAGGGACGGAACCCGGAAGTCGGCATCCGCTGAAGACACAGCGGGGATCGCGGACAAGGTAAGACCTCTACGCTGTATTCCCCAGTGTGGCTCGGGGTTACCGCTTTGTTAACCACCGAGCCACACTCGGGAATACGAATGGCAACACGCGGCAAAACGCCCCAAAGAAACTCCTGTACTTCTTTGGGCGTAGGGCGTTTTGTATCGCGTTCATACGGCCTGTAATATGCCCAGGTGTGAACCATACCCATAGGAAATAATGGGATTTTGGTGTTTGAGCGTTTTGCAGAGCGTAGGAACGCGCTACAAATCACACACAGGTGTGACCCGGGCCTTAGAAAGCAGCCACAGCCCAAGTAGAGAAGTCTGTCCACTGCCAGCATGCTGCAGAGAAGGAGGCTTGCTCTCTGTGTGGAAGCAGTGGTCTCTCTGCAGAAGCCCAAACAACCCCTGCTGTATCAGAACTAGAATTCTCCAATCAGGAGAGGGCATGATCTTTGCTGATTTGTAGGTCCTACTTACTCATATTACTGAGTCAGTTTAGCACTCCGTAAGTGACATTGCAGCTTAATGTTCCGGGGCCACGGGCGACAGTCTCACGTCTATGGTATAAGCAGAAACTGCTGGATGACTGTTCTTTGGGGGGCGATGTCTGCGCAGACATATTTAACCCCTTCCCGCCGACTGAATGCATATACAGTATGTGGCAGCACGGAAGTGGCCATTATTCCATGCCGTAACATATATGTGCTGCTGTATTGTCCTGGGAACACGCAAAGTCCTCATTCACGCGGGTAACGGCCGGCCCGTACAGATCCGTGCTGCGTGCACGTCCGCATCGGGCTGCTCCCGGGAAGGACAGGTGCTGCATGCGATTAGTACGCAGCAGCCTTTCCTTCTCTATGGGTGTACGCCGCCCTACGCTCACCCCGAATGCAGGACCGTACGGGTGCGGGTGTCCATGCTTGGACACAGACAGGATCCATCCCATCAGCGTACGAGTACGGACACCCTACGGATGTGCAGGGCGGGTGAGCGTAGGGCGGCGTACGTCCGCATACTCCCATAGAGAAGGACAGGGGCTGCCTACTAATCACACGCAGCACCTGTCCTTCCCGGTCGCCACCCGATACGGCCGTGCACGCAGCACGGATCTGTACGGGCCGGCCGTTACACGTGTGAATGCGGGCTTAGCCGCGTGCCCCCAGCACTGTGACCGTGCTGTCACCAACAATCAGGAGCCAATAGGATGGGCTCCTGATCATATGATCACTGTGACAGCTAAGCTGATCATAAAGCCCATGTAATGTTATGATCTCTTAAAGGGCCAGCGTAAACGGGCTATAAACTTTGCTGAGGACTATCGTTCCCAGGGACTGGTCTCCCCCTCCTGATTGTCTGGAAGGTGTGAGCATTTATTAATATGCCGAAGAGATCTTTTCAGGCTTGGTATGGTCTCAGCTGCCCAGCCAGCATATTATCTGACGTCTATATCGGCCATGCAGACCGCTGCTCTCTTTCAGAACATTTGGCACATTCTCTGCATTATTCTGTTCGGCAGATCACACCGTCTGCTCTATTCCTCTAAGAACGCACCGCGCACTCATCACCAAGCAATGCACATTGTGTCACCGGGCGACTCATAAATTAAACTCCCCCCACCCCCTGCAAATATGCTTTCATGTGCGTCACACGATGGGAATTCCTTATTGTGACAACGTCATCGGGGGGAAAGGAATCTTTCACATTTGCTGCGTCACCGATGATTGTGTCATGGTAACAGATGATGATTGAACAATGTTACAATGCTGAGATCCTCCATTGTAATCTGCACTGATCCCATAGTCAGGTTTAAACTTTGCTCCTGGATTCACACCTCTGCATTCACACCAAATCGCTCTGTAACGCATGGCACGTGTGCATTGCCCTTCAGTTTGTGAATGTGCGTTGTGTAGCCAAACAAATGCAGGTACAGACCTTATATCTTGTTTAAAGTCAACTCAGGACAATTTTTTAAAACTGGTTTAAAGGGACAGTCCACCTTTTTGAACACGTGTCATGTTATATCCATATTTAGGGGGTAATAGGAAACATGGTCACATGTTCCTTCCGGAACGCCGCCTCCTACTGGCGGTAAATTTTTAAATGCGATCTGTAGCTATATTAGCTTTAATAAAGTAAATGGCTTGCCTTAATGCAACGCACACCGATGCACATAAAACGTGGTAAAACGTGCGTCATCACACACAGAAAGGTGTGAATGGGCCCTGAATGTCTGTTGTAAAGTTTGGTAGACCAGCAATTATAATGGGTGGCTGTCAGACATCACAGACAGTTACCAGTTACAGGGCCTTCTGTTGGATAAAAAAAAAAAAATACTTATTCCAAGCAGAAGATGAAATCTAATAATGATGTATGTTCTATGTGCTTCCACTTCCAACCATGCCAATAGAGTGTTCCTTCTTGCACACCGCCTCCTACTGGCAGGACTGAGAATTACAGCAAACTTATATTTATATATATACAATCTGTATTCTTTTAAAAAGAAATGTGCAGAGTATTTATTGTATTGTGTTGTATTAATAAGTATCAGTGCATCATATTATTTAAAGCTTTTCAGTTTTAATGTGCCTGCCTCACACACAAGACATTGGTGGATTTTGCAGGAGCATTCTCTTATCACTGTCTCTCATTTGGAACCTCATCCATCCCTCATTCATCCACTTTGGCCTTTCCGCCTTGGGTGCTAAAGGACCTTGTCCTGGCACTTTGAGCTAATATGTCCTGATGTACATGATTCCCTCATAATGGGCACAGCAGGTGTAAAGACCTCGAAACTCAGCTCAGGGATGGTGGGAGCTTCACATAATGGGCACAGCAGGTGTACAGACCCAGGAACTCAGCTCAGGGATGATGGAAACCAGTGGCGCACCCAGGTGACACCATTGGAGGGGTGACACCAAAATGACTGACAGGCACCCCCTTTGAAAGGTCGGGCACTCGGTCATGGACCGAGAGCCTGACAGTTGCAGCAGAGAGGAGGGGACCCGGTGGCATATCTTATCCGGCCGGGTGAACGTCCCCATCACGTGCACGATCATGATGATGTCACGGTGGGTGTCACCCGTTATCCGCTCTGGGTGACACCCGGCTTCGGCACGCCCCTGATGGGAACCCCTTATAATGAGCACAACAGGTGTACAGACCCAGGAACTCAGCACAGAGATGGGGGGACCCCTCATAATGGGCATAGCAGGTGTACAGACCCAGGAACTCAGCGCAGGGATATTGGGAACCCCTCATAATGGGCACAGCAGGTGTACAGACCCGGTAACTCAGCTCAGGGATGGAGGGAGCTCCTCATAATGGGCATAGCAGGTGTACAGACCCGAGAACTCAGCTCAGGGATGGAGGGAGCTCCTCATAATGGGCATAGCAGGTGTACAGACCCAGGAACTCAGCGCAGGGATGGGGGGACCCCTCATAATGGGCACAGCAGGTGTACAGACCCAGGAACTCAGCTCAGGGATGGAGGGAGCTCCTCATAATGGGAATAGCAGGTGTACAGACCCAGGAACTCAGCGCAGGGATGGGGGGACCCCTCATAATGGGCACAGCAGGTGTACAGACCCAGGAACTCAGCTCAGGGATGATGGAAACCAGTGGCGCACCCAGGTGACACCATTGGAGGGGTGACACCAAAATGACTGACAGGCAGGTGTACAGCCCCGGAACTCAGCACAGGGATGGGGGGACCCCTCATAATGGGCACAGCAGGTGTACAGACCCAGGAACTCAGCACAGGGATGGGGGGACAATACATTAGATAGAAGAGCGTGTTCATCTCCACTTAAAACTAAAATATCCATTATAAAGTTGAATTTTTACACGGAAGTCTGTGTCCTGTCTCCTGTTTTGGCCCCCAGGAGCTCACACTTCATGCGGATTGCTCTGGGAGGGCCGCTGAGGGGTGGGGGAGGTGCCCGCGGGTGATATCAGATGGAGGGGTGAAGTCGCGCTGGGAGATCATCTTGTCATTACATAATGTTTGCTTTGCCATCCGAGCGCTCTGCCGCTCCTCCTCCCCGCAGCCCCCCTCCGGCTCTCTGTGGCTTCGCAGATGCTGAGTTCTGGCAGAAGTTGAGTCGTCTGCGACGTTTTGAAGTCGCATAATAGCAGGTTTTTGATTGGTCATCGGGCGAGAGGCTCAGAAGAAGCTGACGGGTACTTATTATGTCTGGGTGTGCGGGGGAAACCGCTCCGAACTAACCCCAAATATTCCTTCCTCCTCTACAATCCGATCCCTTACTTTGGCTTCCTTGTCCTAATGCCATGTGCTGTGTGCGGTGGAACTACAAATCCCAGCATGCCTTGTAGTGTGGCTACCCGGTCACTGCAATAGTGCTTGTTTTCTCACGGGGGCCAGAATGAAGCAGATATATTCACCCGATTCTCAGTCCCGTGGCATTCGACACTCAATCCTCTCCCCCCTCCGCCCCGGCAATGAAATGTCCTTCAGCGTCCTCACGTCTAATGCAAGTCAATGGACCTGCATAAGGCGTAAATCTCTGTCCATCCAGTCCTGAGATTTACACAGCTCTGTCACGCAGCAGAGCCCTGGCGGGGAGGGTAGGACACCTGATCCCATGATGCCAAGGCAGGCGTGTCTAGCGGAATACATCAACCTCTCCCCCGATTGCTGTGTGTGTGTCCCGCAGTAGGGAACTCCGGCTGTCGGTAGGACCGGATGATCAGCCTTCCCCTGTTTGATGTCTCCTCTCAGCCATGTAAACTGGATCGGATCTGCCTTTCCCGTCGGCTAATCTCATTAGATAAACATTCGGAAAGGTTACATAGTTCTCAGTCATCGGTTGGCGTTGCTACTTTATAACTTCTCTCCCTTTAGTTTGCAAACATTCAGGCACATGGACTCGCCTTCAAGAGAACCGGTCATGCAGCATTGAAGGGACACAGCCAGTTTTTCTAGGACGGGTTTAAACCCGAAGTGCCACTGCAAGTGTCCCCGATAGGTTTCCCCATCACTTCCGGTTCTGGTGACAACTGTACAATTTTAGATTTCCTATTACTTTTCCCTCCAGCTGCCATGACATTGCTGGTGGTGCACCTTACCGGGGGAGGGGGGGGGTTCTCTCTCTGCATCATCCCATCCAGCTCATTGACGTCACTGGTTGCCAGGAGCTGGGTGGGGCGCCAGACAGTTTCACAGGTTGCTAAGCTCTTAGCAAACTGGGTGGATGGTGGGCCTCATAATGGGCACAGCAGGTGTACAGACCCGGGAGCTCAGCTCAGGGATATTGGGAACCCCTCATAATGGGCACAGCAGGTGTACAGACCCTTGAACTCAGCACAGGGATGGTGGGAGCCCCTCATAATGGGCACAGCAGGTGTACAGAGCAGGGAACTCAGCAGAGGGATGGCGGGGACCCCTCATAATGGGCACAGCAGGTGTACAGAGCAGGGAACTCAGCACAGGGATGGCGGGGACCCCTCATAAGGGGCACAGCGGGTGCAGGGGCGCCCCGAGGCATGATGTCACTCTGAGCTGCCACCGGATGACTCCCCCACCGTGATGTCATAGCGCATGTGCATGACGTCATCGCACATGCGTGTCGTCATCGACACGCGCAGGAAGGCAGAGAAAGGAGGGGATGTTCACCCAGCGGGATAAGGTATGACGCCGGGTCCCCTCCTCTATCGTTTGATTGTCAGGCTCTCAGTGTCACCCACCTAGTGACACCAACGAGCAGGTGTACAGACCTGGGAACTCAGCACAGGGATGGTGG
>NW_017308908.1:119390-123138 GCF_000935625.1 Nanorana parkeri | reverse complement strand
AATGTTCCGGAGGGCTTGGCAGCGAAAGGGTTAAAAGAAATTCCCTTTCACCTTGGGATATCCCCTTGTAATAACACAGACGGTTCCAAACTCCCACAGTCTCAGTGCAAACAGATTCTTTGTCCTGCAGAAGTGATGTTACATACAAAAAAAAAATCCCTCTATAAAGGCACAATGATCCTTCTAAGAGAACAACTGCCTTTGACAAAAGGAGAATCTGTGTGTTTGATTCACTTAAATATTTGCATGCAAATGTGTCTGATGTTCACATCATCATACATATCAAAATTCTGGACAACTCTAGCTAGAATAATCTGTATGCATATATTTAGGGGGAAAAATGTGTAATTTGTCAACTCACTAGTTTACATGGTTTTAAAAATCTGTTAGTTTATCACTAGTTATTACAGTTCACATGCAAAGTGTCTGCTTTTCTAGGTGTCGCACGAAATAGTCAAGGGATTCTGGGCCTAAAAAGTGCAAAGTGAGGTTACATGAACCTGCGTGCATTTCAAATATCTAATCTCACAGAAGAATTAAGAATAAATTATCCTTTTTACTCAAGGCTGACACTTTGATTTCCGTTTTATCTTTTAACACTTTAAAAACAGGCTCAGTTGTAAGTCTCATTAGTAGGGACAACTGTTTCAGACATTGCACCATGAACACTGCTCAGAGTTTTTGCTTAATATGTATGAGTAGTGAGCTAGAAATATTCTGGGGCTTAGGCCACATTTATTAGTGTAAATAATTGCTACAGAAACTACAGCCTGACTTCTCATCTGCATAAGATATAAGAGCATTGTTTTTCTGGTTACAGCAGGGTTAACAGGTCCAAACACTCCTCCACTTTTGTCAGTAGGTAATAACTGTTGCAAATGGCATTGTCCTGGCTTACTATTTAAAAAGAGCTAAAGATCTTTATTGAATATATTTCTATTTCTGTTTCCAAAATGTAAATAAAAAATGTGAGGCCTAATGTTTTTTTTCTGTGAACAGATTTCTTCTTTTAATAAATGTGGGCATGTTTGCCAGGCTTTGATTGTTAAAAATCTATTTCTTGTACTATTGCTGCACAATTTCATATAAACTCTATTTGCCCATTATCTATTCATGCAGTAGGTAAGACTATGCTCAAACTGATAACGTTTTTAATTACTTATCTTTCTTTACACAGAAAAAGTAGAGTAGATTATGATATTAGAATATAATATTTCAAATACAAAGTACCTATTTTCATTAAGTATTGCTACATCACATATATGTCTTAGATGAAGCATAACTCCATACAAATATTAACATCCCACATAAAGAATTTATCTTAAATTCAATGTTAACAGCATACTCTTTACTGTAGTTATCAAGAATTTAAGGACTATTATCTGCAGTATGCGGCACTGGCACAACTTAGTTTACTGAGTTCACAAACATATACAATAAATAATTGCTACGGTTTCTTTGACAACCCATAGTTTGAAAGTTTTAGCTCAATAAGAGAATCATTTCTGATCAGTTTATGCAAGGTAGGAGTTATTTAGTATTTCATTGTGAAATTATATTTCCTATTTGGTGTCAAAGATCAAAATTTGTACCTTATTCCCTTCATGAGAGAATGTAATTTGTACTTTTAAGCTGAGAAATTCCTGTCAGAAAACTTTGGGGTAATTTACTAAAGGCTTAACTGTCCCTAGGCTGTATTCACTTTGAATACCCAAAGAACGCAGGTGTAAATAAAACATTTCAAACATATTGAAGTGAAAATGTTGTATTTAGCTCAAAAGTCATTTTTAAGTAATTAAGCAATGACTTAAAATAATTTTTTACTTAAAATGATACTGTATATTTGTACTTTTAGGGGCTTTTAAGGAAATGGAAATATGTGGCTCTATTTACCAAACTGTGAAATAAAATTTTCACGTTACCTGTTTTTACATGCTATCCTTTTTATTAAACCTGATTATCTCAATTTTTTTTCTCTTTAATGATGACAAAGGAGTAATTTTCAACAACATAGATGTAAAAACGCATGCACTTACAATTTAGTGGGCATATGTCGTAAACATTTTGCAGCCAATCATCAATGAGCTTTAGGTTTTAAAATGAGTACATTTATTATGGTATTTCAGTTGGTATTAACTCCAAACTGTAAGTGTAACCTATGTAAATATTTTTTAGTAGTTGTTATATATAAAGTAGTCCAAGCTGAAAAAACTAGCCTATGCAGCATATGTCTTTTTGGTATATTCTAAAAATAGTTTTTCAGTTTTTGCTGTTACAACTTTATTTCAAAATGTTATTGCTTACCATGGCTCCTGACAACTGTCTTGCTTATTTGTATCAGTTAAAGGTCAGCAGTCACCCTCAGAAACCTCTTCTCTATCTATAATTTTACTTTACATGCTTTCAGCCATTTTAGTACACTAAAGTGCGTGCACACATCCTGGTTTCTATGATAAAATGTTTACCTACAGTTTGTGTGTAACCATGCATTGAGTTTTACCAAACTTTCCTGCAACTCAAAAATGTGAATGGTCCCTTAGTGTTCCAAGCAATATTGAAAAAAAAATGTCCCCACTTAAAGTGTGTTTAAAACATAAATGTGCAAAATAATATAGTCCAAAGAGTCAGAAGTTATTCACAACAACATTGTAGCCTCCAAAGTACAAAACAAAAGATAACTGATCCTCCACCAAACCTTTGGTGACTGGCAAGTCACGCGAAAATGGAACCCTGATTACGATAGTCAAAATAAGCTTGTGAGGAATAAATTCACTACTTTAAATCATCCACCAAGGCTTATGTTATATCCAGGAGCTGTCCATAAACTACCAATGTCCTTTAGGAGAATATGTCCTCAGAAGCCAACATACAAAGACAAATATATGCTCCAATGGTACAGGTAAGTGTTAAAGTAAGTATACCAGTACACATAAAAAATGTAATGGCATCACTGCCCATAAACTCTCTGGGAAGAGCTTATGGGCAGTGACACCATTACATTTTTTACTGGTAGTCCATTGATTACTTCCTTGGTACGGACCTGGGGCTGAAGGAACAGCCTGCCGGAGCTTATACATTACATCCACAAATCATTGTTTACAGTTGCAGTGCTTAGCAGTCTGAAATGCAAGTTAATGCAATAATTTCCATATAATAAATGAACATTTTTTTCTTTCATGCATTTATTGTGAGTGCATTTATTCTTTTCCCAAAAGATGGACAATGCCCTTTAAAAAAGCAGTATTTTTGTTTGCACATAATTGGATGAAAGAAGTCAGCAGAGCTTAACCTCATCTATCAAGCTAAGGAAAATTCCCTTGCAAAGGGAAATTTTACTCCACCAGCCTATTTCCCTTTAGGAAATGAACCCCTATAAATACTTCTCCCATCAGACACAGTTCTATATTGATCACTTTTTAACCAACCACAAAAAGATTTACCTCTGCTGTCCAACACTGAATTTGGCAACATCTTCTGTTTGGATAGCACCCCTATCCATGTCACCATTGGTAACACCGTCCTCTAAAACATCCTCTTGGAAATTCCATGAACCTTTACTCCTAAACCCAGTTGTTGCGGCTGACATCTTTTCCAAAGACTGCTTGGGCTCAGTCACTGACTGTTTTGCCATTTGAGAGACATACAATATGACCAAAAAATAGCACTCGGTCCAAATCACCTCTTTATTTAAAAAAGTCTACAGCTAACTCACTTGTCTTCATGAAAAATTTAATTTGCCTTTTAATCA
>NW_017308908.1:108263-119377 GCF_000935625.1 Nanorana parkeri | reverse complement strand
TACATTACACTATATGTATATATTTTTGTGATTCTTTCAGACACACACACACAATTTCATGTAGACAAACAGCACTTACATTATCAAGAAGCAGTTGGTCACTCAAATAAATGCCATTTATTTATGGCAGTATTGTGAAAAGCTACCATTCTCACAAAGGGTGTTTTTAATTTATAGCTGTCCTCTATTGTTTTCTCATTGTTCATAGCTAGCTTTCTCACAATAGGACATTAAATGGATGCTGGATTATGCACCTTGCCAGAAGAGTCTAATGATGGGTCTATATAGAAATTAAAATCTCCAGCAAAAATCAATTGTCGCTTCTGAAAATCCCTGAGTTTCTGAAGTGCTTTTCTCAAAAAAGGAACTGCCATGTGATTTGGATAAGAGACATTAGCAAGCTTATATTCAGCACCATCAAATGTGACATGTAGAAACAGAAATCTACCCCCTGGATCCACCAGTTCAGCACTCCACTCCTCGTTGTTGTTGAGAGATAATAAAACCAATGAGGATAATGTTTGGATCGAATCAGGACAGGTGAGGCCATAGTAAGGTTTGTCTCCTGAAAGAAGGCCACGTCAGCTTCATAGCAATGTAATTCACTCAAGATGTGGTGTCTTTTATTAGGGTAGTTGAGACCCCATATTTTATAGGTGATAGCATTAAGGTTTTCCATGTGTCAACGGTGAGGGGAGGACATGTGTGAAGAAGGACCATAGCCAGACCACACAACAGACAATAACATGGGAAAACACACAGGAGCACAGAGAACATAAGAGGAAGAGGGGGAGAAGAAAACTGAAATTACAGAGCAATGACAGCACTTAAGCTACTTTCCTGCAGCCGTGGAAGTTCATGTGAAATAATGGCCTATTGGGGGTGGAGGGCTAGATACAGCTGTCGGAAGACAACTGAGTAGAAACAACCTCAACTAATCGAACTGAGCAAAGGCTCTGCTCTGCTGCGCCCCCTGAGCATGTAACACAGTACAGGTGACGGAAATAAGAATATATTGCCACAAGTCTAGAGTATAATATAATACACCATAGTACACCTCAACTCAACTGAACACCAAACAAAGAGTTGATTGAACTGAATAAATCCCAATGAACAATGGACCCCTACCAGGCTGTCCCACAGATCAGTGATGGCAGAGTTGTAGCCCAGTTAGCAGGTAGTGAGGTTGATGGGGATTCCCAAGTGACATAGCCCCCTCCTAATCTCTTGAGGAGGTGAGGAGACTCGTTCGGTCATTCGGAGGGAGAGTCTGCAAAGGCTGGTGTAATGGGATCCATAGTAGCAGTCTGTAGTGGAAGTAAGAGAAATAAAAAAAGGCACATCATCTTGGTATGAAGCCTAGGGTCTAGATGTGGAGCAGGAAGAAAATCTCCTCCTAGGCGGGTGTTGAGGCTTAGCGTGTTGTTGGTCCCATTGCAAGGTGGGAGAAAACACTGACGTTGGGGAAGATTCAGATCAACCAAGGAGAGCTGGAGGAGCTACATCCAGTTTTGCACAGAACTCTAGCAGGTGCTCCGGGAATCTTAATACCGCATAACAGCAGGATTCAATTAGGCATGCAGGGAAACCCCAATGATAGACAATATGATGGTAACGGAGCAACTGCAGTAAGGGCTTCAGCACTCTCCTGCATGCCAAAGACTTATAGGCGAGATCTGGATAAATTTGGAGATTCACTTCTTTGAAATCCTCTTCAGAGGAGCTTTTGAGATGGTAGAGAAGGGCTTTATCTGTATAATAATTAAATTGAACAATGGCTTCCCTCAGGCATCACCAGTGAGTGCCTGAGGGTATAAGGCCCAATGCACATAATTGAACAGGAAAAGAGAAGTAGGATAGCAACCCAAAAGAGTGTTAAAGATGCCATGCACATTGTCTGCTAAATCAGCATCCCCTTTGGCTTCTGGGAGACCGCAAAGTCTTCTGTATTCTGTATAGAGCTGTTTGGTAGTGAACCAGCTCGATTTGCTGTGGTTTTGCTATTCTTTGATAGGTTTTGCATTTGAATCTCAGTGATCTTCATCCCCCTGAACTCTCTTCAAAACATGAGACATGTCCATTTTGATGGAAGTTTGTTCAGATTTGAGAGATTGTTCAAGGCATTGGAACATCGTAGATAGCTCCAATTTAGTAGGCAATGATCTTGCAAAAGCAGCAATGGATAGCTTGAAGCTCCGTCTTGCTTATTTGTATCAGTTAAATGCCACTGACATCACAGGAGAGCAGCAGTGATCCGCTGCTAGGTGAGGTGTAGGCTCTGGTGTGGGATATGAAGAAGGTAGGCCTCTAGAGCTGTGAATAGCCATGCAGTCAGCTGGTGGGGAGCCTGATGTCCAGAACCGCTTAATGAAGCCAGATCCGGGAGTCTTAAATGTGTCAGATTTATTGTTTCTTTTCCCCATCTGTGCTGTAAGTGTGGCAAATATTGGGGTAGCTCGGGAGTGTAAGATGGAGCGCTAGTTAGGTGCATGCAGACGCCTCCATAGGTAAGCCACGCCCCCCAAAAATACACATTCTAATATGCATCCTTCAACACAACAGTCTAAATGGGCACCCAGGGGCTTCATTTTAATATTTTTTCTTCTAAACTGTTTTTATTAAAACAAACTTCACACATATCCAACTAAACAACTACTTACAAAGCCATCCACAACTCTGTCCCCGGCTATATCTCCAACCTCATCTCAAAGTGTCACCCTAACCACTCTGTCTGCTCCTCCCAAGACCTCCTGCTCTCCAGCTCCTTTGTCAACTCATCCCATGCTTGCCTCTAGGACTTCTCTAGAGTTTCTCCCATCCTTTAGAGCCCCCTACCCCAACCTGTCTTGCTTTCTCCTACTCTGTCTGCCTTTAAGCGATCCCTAAAGACTCATCTCTTCAGGGAAGCCTATACTGCCTCAATCTATTAACTGGACTATCACTTTATCAAATAATTCACTCCCATATAGCTACCACCCTTTGTATTGCATGTCCCTCCCTTTTGTATTGTAAGCTCAGGAACCTCTTTACCATCTTGTCTTGATTTGTAATGTAACTGTAATGTCTTACTTGTATTGTAAAGGGCTGCACAAACTATTGTCACTATATACATCCTGAATACAATTACTAATGATAATATACTTAACATTTCCAGTTAAAGTTCTCCATGTGTACAGCATCTATGTGGCAGAGTGTTCAACTTCCCTCCATAAAGGCTATGCTTACCGTTGAGACCATGTTTCATGTTACACCCATTGACAGAATACAGAGGAACACAGAGGAGGGAATCCATACAGCACTGTGGTTCAGGATTCAATGGTTCACAGAAGAGAGTCTGTTAGGATACACAACACAGGCAGCTGATAAAAGAATGCAAACATACTGGAGTTGGATTGTAGGAACTCACACGCAGTACACAGGGTGTAGTGATGCATGCACCTCAGAGATACTCACAGATGAATGTGACTGTAGCTCTCTATGAGAATGAAGTGCACACGAATGCAGTACATAGAAACTCTCTTCACTTGGACAGTGCACCAGAGTTCAGACACAAAGGAGTCTCCTGTAATGAACACAGGAAAACACTAGGCATGCAGAGGAGTCCAGGAAACATAAAGGAAGCAGCAATCCAGGTATAACAGTGGGTCACATGGATTCACAGAAAGCAGATGCAAGCTTCAGGAGACACATGGGGTCTAGCAGCTAGTGTAGTGACATGTTGTTCAACCCTTGACCAACAGGTGTGCTAACACTTTAAGACAGAAGTTGAGAACTGATTAGCTGAAGAGCATGCAGCCTGCAAATGGCTGGAAGGCAAGACCCATGTACGCAGGAAAAAACTCGGTGCTTGAATATGGCACAGGAAAGTGTGAAACATGGAGCATTCATCTATAACAGTCAATTAAAGCTAAGATCATACATCACTTCTTTGTACATGTATAAGGGATTGCGGTAACACATTGCAGAAGGATGATTTGTCAATTTATTCATTGTATGTAAGAAATTGCATTGTGCTAATTTTCTTATCACATATTTAAAAAGGAATGGATATTGGGTCTGTCCATATTTTTTTTACTTTTTATTCAATATAAAAAGTATAAAGGCTCCGAAGAAGGGGGGCGTGCCCCGAAAACGCATTCAGCCAGTGGAGGCTTGGATGACACAGCAACCAGTGTGTCTTTGCCGGTCTCAACTCACCCTCCAACAGCCTTGCAGATATAGTAATTCTGTTACTCCTTTGTTTAGATGCTGCCTACATATCACCTTTGCAAGTAGGTTTTTATAATTTCTTATTTATTTACAATAAATGATAATGCACGTGAAAAGGCGCTCTCTTGGATTTTGTTTACAAATAATAAGTAACCAAGGTTTAATAACAATTCTTATTCTGTCAGTAATACAAACATTAGAGTTGACATCTGTTCACTTTGTAAAGTTAATGTTCTCTTCTCTTGAGATTTCCGATGTGCTGTTATGATGGCTAACTTAACTGATGACATTACCTCCTGCCCTGCCTGCTGAATCCTATAAAACTGCCTTTACATTCAGCCAGCCAGCATAGGTGCAGGAATGATAGGCAATACTGCATCTCATGAAAGACCTGCACAATCTTTTGGCATAGTAAAGATGGCATTGTTCAGGAAGGTGAAAACATGATAAAAGACATGCTGATAGCAAGAAATAATACCTTTAAAGTGGGTGATTATCCTTAATTTGGTTTATAAAATCTGGCAATAATTTTATGGGTTAAGGCAAAAACAAGATTTGCTTTAATATGGACTTTGTTAGTTGCTTTTGTAGGCTATAGGGTTGATTTACTAAAGGCAAATAAGCGTGTTCACTTTGCAAGAGAATTTGCACTTTGCAGGAGAAGTTTCCCTTAGGTAAGTGAATGTGGTGAAACTTCGCTTTGTAAAGAATACCCAATCATGTGCATGGAAAATGTAAAAAATAAATTATTGAACATGATTGGGTGATGGTCACAGAGCTTCCCCTCATTCACTAAACTAAGTGCAAATGTCCCCTCCTAAGTGCAAATTCCTTTGCAAAGTGAACAGCCTATTTGCCGTTACTAAATGAACCCCTATACTACAATGAGACAATGAGATTTACATTTCTCTATATACTGTATATGATTATTGTTTCTTTTTAGTGCTGTGGACATGTGTATTTCTTAGAATGGATGCTGCTCCTGATATTTAAAAGTTTTAGACTGGGTTCACACCTGTGAGTTGCAGTAGTGCATGGTAAAACACACATTTCCACTCATTACCACATAGGGGTCTATTCACTAAAATCCATCCAGAGCATCAAAGAATGGCATGTAGAGAATTGTGACAAACTCAAAAGTACATACTCAAGAGCCTAACAAAGAAATAAACATTTTAAGGAGAAACTATGGTTACACTTTAGTACAAAATGTCTTAATTTTGAAATAGGGGTATATCATTATTTTAAGTACCCCATCCAAATATAAAAACAATTACAAGAAGTTAAAAACATTGTAATAGAACTTTTGAGGTACCCCAAGAATGGACTTGTACAATTATCACCTACTACTAGATTGTAAGCTCTCATGAGCAGGGCCCTCCTAACCCTCCTGTATTGAAATTGTATTGTTAACTACATTGTCTCCCTCCAGTCTGTAAATACTGTCATAAAAAAACACATAGGGGTCTATTCACTAAGCTGCCCCAGGCAGCCGAGTGAATGACCGACCTAAAGCGAAGTGAGCTGAACGCTGTTCGGCTATTCACTTCAGGCTGGTACGGCTGATTTCAGCCGTATATCGGCTGAAATCAGCCACACATCGGGTGGCTTCGAGACGGCTGAACATGCTCAGCATGTTCGGCCGACCCAAAGTGCAGAAGGAGTTCGACTCAGCCGATCCAACATGTGGATCGGCTAAGCCAAACCTCCGGCAAGCTACTCGCTGTTGTTCAGTCTATTCTTATAGATGCCGAACAGCAGTGAGTGAATAGCCAAATGCCGCTCGGCTGTTCTGCTCAGTCCCTCAGAGAGACCGAGCAGAACAGAAAAATAGTTTAAAATGTAGAAAAAAAAATAGAAAACGATTGTGCGGAGCTAGCAATGGCAACTATCTCTGCCCAACTGTTTTCTATTGGCCGGCGGTTCTGCTGCCGTCAAAAAAAAGAAGAAGAAAAACTCTCCCGGCGCTCCGGGAGTCTCCCGTTTCCCAGCCGCCCGGGAGAGAAACACTGCTTTTTCTTTTCTTTTTTCTGACACGGAGCCGTGTCAGAATAGAATTTTTTTTTTTTTGGCCTATTGGAATGCATTACTAGATTCCTATTGGCTATTTCAATTTGCAATAGCCAATAGCAAACTAGCTATTGTACCCGCCTTCTGCTGCTGTCAACAGTAGTTGTGGACCTGATGGAGAACTGTAGCAGAGGGCAGGTGCAATGCTAGTTTGCTATTGCAAATTGAAATAGCCAATAGGAATCTAGCAATGCATTCCTATGGCCAAAAATTGTTTTTTTTTTTATTCTGACACGATTCCGTGTCAGAATAAAGAAAAAAAAGAAAAAGCAGTGTTTCTCTCTTCTGCTTTCAGCGCGGCTCAGCCGAGCCGAGGCATATGTGTTCGGCTCGACTGAGCTGCTCGGCCAAGTTCGGGAGCTGTACGGGCTATTGTGAATAGCCCGTACAGCAGCCCTTCGGTTCCACTGAACCGAAGGGGTCCTGGAGCCTAAGCTAGCCGAAGGATCGGCCGAAGCTACGAAGCTAGATCCTTCGGCTGCTTCGTGAATAGACCCCATAGTATGGTATAGCACTCAATAGTGTAATGAACTGCAGGTCTGGTTTTTGGCCCATTTTTATGATTTGGCAGCCCATTCTAAATGAGAAGGCTGACTTAACACAACACACCTTAATGCCAGATACACCACACTTTAATGTACACATCTGCAACACACCAGACAGGTATGAAGAGGTCCTTAACAATATCAAACATTTCTAACTTTTGATACAGATATTGTAAAATAGAATAAAAACCCAATACCTTTCCTGCTCACCTTATTGCATTAACTTGTGAATTATTTTATGTATTCTACCTACATAAATATTTTAGTCTATAACTCTTCTGTTAGAAAGTTATAAAGCTCTCATAAAACAAGTTCCTCCAAAAATGTATCAGAGCATACAATGTAGTTGGGCAGCTGGTCTTGGTTTCTGAATCCTCAGTTGCTTAGATCAATGTAAATCACAATACACTGTCACTTAGACGGCAAAGAAAGGGGTTATTTTTCTCTTTATTTGCATATATTTGCATGTTATGAAATTTGAACATTTTCCCTGTGACATTTGTGTTTATTTACGGGTACATAAATCTTTTATCATTTCTTTTCAATTCAATGTTATGAAATAAAATGCTGCCTTATAAAAATGGAAACATTGACATGGAGATAATTCTCAAAATTCAGTACTTCTAATAAACTTTGATACTCTGCTATATTCTGGCATAGGTGCTGCATCTGCCAGCAACAGATCCTAATAGGAACAGTTGTATGCAAAGAGATTCAAAGCAGCTTCAGAATGTTCATCCACACTACACAATTAAAACAAATAAAAATCTGCGGACTACTGCAAGTCAAAAGCAAAAATCAAAGTACGTCTACACAAGCCCTTCAGTTTATAGCCTACAGGATCATCTTTCCATATAACTCCAAGCTGATCATATCTCTGTTGTTGAAATCTCCTCAAAGGTTTAGTTTTTAGGTTTTAGCTTTATTGCTGTATACCTATTGGGGAGATTTACTCTTACTTCCTTTTCCTGTGGAAATCTAAGGGGTCTATTCACTAAGCTGTTCGGCCGACCGGAGGTGCAGAAGGAGTTTGACTCAGCCGATCCAACATCTGGATCGGCTAAGCCGAACCTCCGGCAGGCTACTTGCTGCTGTTCAGTCTATTCTCATAGATGCCGAACAGCAGTGAGTAAATAGGCTGTTCCCTGTGTGGGACCGAGCAGAATAGATATGACGGAATAAACGTCAGTCAAAGGACTGCAGCGCTGAACACTGAAAAATGGCCTGGCCAGGAAGGGGGTCTAAACACCTGGTCTTGAAGTGGTTAAAAAGTAGAAAAAAAATAGATAACGATTGTGCGGAGCTAGCAGTGACAGCTTGCTCCGCCCAAGTTACGGCTAGATCCTTCGGCAGCTTAGTGAATAGACCCCTAATTGTCAGGGTTTTGGAAGGCATTACTGGAGGAGGTAAGTGTTCATTTTCCCAGAGGGAATAGAGTTGGACTTTAACCCTTAGATCATAATAGAACAGGGTTAGCGTTGAATTCTAGTACTCTTGTATGAACCAATCTGCAAATCAGGGAAATTGCATTTCACATTTTACAAATAAAGCACATTTTACAGAATCAAACAATTCTTGAATCATGATCACTTGGATTCCTACACTGCATTCTTCATGCAGATCTGTATTGAAATATGCTAAAAAATCAGAGGTGATGACCATTGTCCGTATTTCTGAATTGTGTGAGTCTTCTCAGACCTGCAGGAAGATAACAAAGTAACAAAAAAAATGCTAAAAGCTGATTCTATATGTGCATATATAAACAGAAAATGTGAGAGATGAAAATGTGAGATATATATAATTTAAATATATTATGATAAATGGTAAAGCCCAATTCATGTTTTCAGCCAAATTGTGTACGTGTAAATTGAGGTTGCAGCAAAACACTATTTTGTAATTGTCATACATTGTTTTGCAATTCAGCAAAAATACCATTAGCATACCCTAATTCATTGCCTAAGTGCGGATGATGTAGGAATCCCCCTACCGCAAAACTACTCATACACTCACTTGTTATCCCTCGTCTTGACTATTGTTCAGTGTCTGCAACCCCCCTCTGCCAATCCCTGCACTGGCTTCCACTCGCCCAGAGGATAAAATTCAAAATATTAACAGTCACTTATAAAGCCATCCACAACTCTGCCCCCGGATATATCTCAGACCATGTCTCAAAATATCACCCTAACCGTCCACTCCGCTCTTCCCTAGACCTCCTGCTTTCCAGCTCCTTAGTTAACTCCTCCCTTACTCGCCTCCAGGACTTCTATAGTGTCTCTCCCATCCTCTGGAACTCTTTACCCCAACCTGTCCGTCTATCTCCCACCTTGACTGCCTTCAGGCGTTCCCTAAAGACTCATCTCTTCAGGGGAGCCTATCCCACCTCAACCTAACAACTGAACCATCACATTCTCAAATAATGCATCCCCACACAGCTACCTCCTCATGTATCATTTCCCCCTCCTCTTTTAGATTGTAAGCCCTCAGGGGCAGGGCCCTCCTTACCATCTTGTCTTGAATTGTATTTTGATTGTAACGTCCTACTTATATTGTAAAGCTCTGCACAAACTGTTGGCGCTATTTAAATACTATGTAATAATAATAATAATACTGCCTCCTGCAATGTCCACCTCACAGATCCCAGAAGGCAGCTTTAGCATGGGGCATACACATTGTAAGATCCCACATGTGCACAGACATGCCACTGGTCTCTGTCAGGCATTTGGAATCTAGTAGAGACCTGTGACATGTGGATGCATGTACAAGATCCCCTGTGTATGCTTTGACATGTAATGAATCTCTGCCAAGTCCCACATAAGTGGCTATGCACAAGCGAGGATCCTGCACATGCACCAAAATGCCACTGGTCTTTTACAAGTATTTTGGACCTGGCAATAAACTGGTCCCAAAAAGCTGCCAGAGACCTGCAGCATGTCTGTGAATGCACAGGATATTTCAAGATGGTGGCACAAAAACAAAGCGCTGCAAGAAAGACAGTTCTGGACTCCATGGACTAGTATGTTTTGGTATTACCATACATGGACAATTTTTTGATAGAGGAAATCTGGTTAAACTTATGTATGGTAAAGTTTCTCTTTAATTAGTGCTGTTTTACCATTACTAGTTATGTTACAACACTATAGACCAAATTTACTAATATATACTATACTACCCTGTTTCCCCAAAAATAAGACCTACCCCGAAAATAAGACCTAGTACTATTATTGGGAATTGCTAAAATATAAGACCTACCCCGAAACTAAGACCTAGTACTATTATTGGGAATTGCTAAAATATAAGACCTACCCCTAAAATAAAACCTAGTTGTGACCATTCCCAGGGCCGGTGGTGGCATAAGGGGAAACTTGAAGAGCTGCGGGAGAGGCAGGAGAGAATCAGCGATGACAATGAAGCCAGCGAGGCGGCAGAGGAGGGAGCAGAGCCGATGCCTCCTCTATAGCGCCGGCTCCTGTCACAGGCGGAGTGATAACAAATGTGCTCCACCTGTGAGGAATCGATAGTGAAAGTGCGTTTCGCTCATTCTGGCCAGTGATTGGTTACCAAATTGCTCTTGGTAAGGTACGGAACCCCTGATTGCCCTGATCACCCTATTCTTAACTTTGCCATTTTGGATTATTTAATTTGGATTTGCGTTAACTTTGGATTGTTGTACATTAAAAAAAAAATAAGACCTACCCCGAAAATAAGACCTAGTGTGTTTTTTTGAGCCAAAAATAAAATAAGACAGTGTCTTATTTTCGGGGAAACGCGGTAATACTATTATTATTATTATTATACAGGATGTATATAGTGCCAACAGTTTGCACAGCACTTTACAATATAAGGAAGACATTACAATCACAATACAATTCAAGACAAGATGGTAAGGAGGGCCCTGCCCGTGAGGGCTTACAATCTAAAAGAGAGGGGCAATATAGATATATATGTGTTATTTTAATTCAACTTTTAACGTGTTATTTAAATTAACATTCACCCCTATGTCCTACTTTCCTCCACAGACACATATTGAAAATTACACGTATTCTCAGCCTACAGCTAATATTATTTTAAAGAGTGATAACCTGCGTTTTCATCTTTGTGCATTGACTTTTACATTGATTTCATCATAACAGCCATTAAAATTATGCTGACAGTGTTATAATAGCAGTAGTAAGGTAAAAAGACACTACTTACAGAGAAAGCTAAATCATACAAACCTTTGTGAATTGAATCTAAAGTTCAAGCTTAGAAAGCAATGAATCTCTTTAAAAAAAAAAAAAAAATCAAGTTGCA
>NW_017308908.1:95362-103466 GCF_000935625.1 Nanorana parkeri | reverse complement strand
GCGGGAGAGGCAGGAGAGAATCAGCGATGACAATGAAGCCAGCGAGGCGGCAGAGGAGGGAGCAGAGCCGATGCCTCCTCTATAGCGCCGGCTCCTGTCACAGGCGGAGTGATAACAAATGTGCTCCACCTGTGAGGAATCGATAGTGAAAGTGCGTTTCGCTCATTCTGGCCAGTGATTGGTTACCAAATTGCTCTTGGTAAGGTACGGAACCCCTGATTGCCCTAATCACCCTATTCTTAACTTTGCCATTTTGGATTATTTAATTTGGATTTGCGTTAACTTTGGATTGTTGTACATTAAAAAAAAATAAGACCTACCCCGAAAATAAGACCTAGTGTGTTTTTTTGAGCCAAAAATAAAATAAGACAGTGTCTTATTTTCGGGGAAACGCGGTAATACTATTATTATTATTATTATACAGGATGTATATAGTGCCAACAGTTTGCACAGCACTTTACAATATAAGGAAGACATTACAATCACAATACAATTCAAGACAAGATGGTAAGGAGGGCCCTGCCCGTGAGGGCTTACAATCTAAAAGAGAGGGGCAATATAGATATATATGTGTTATTTTAATTCAACTTTTAACGTGTTATTTAAATTAACATTCACCCCTATGTCCTACTTTCCTCCACAGACACATATTGAAAATTACACGTATTCTCAGCCTACAGCTAATATTATTTTAAAGAGTGATAACCTGCGTTTTCATCTTTGTGCATTGACTTTTACATTGATTTCATCATAACAGCCATTAAAATTATGCTGACAGTGTTATAATAGCAGTAGTAAGGTAAAAAGACACTACTTACAGAGAAAGCTAAATCATACAAACCTTTGTGAATTGAATCTAAAGTTCAAGCTTAGAAAGCAATGAATCTCTTTAAAAAAAAAAAAAAAATCAAGTTGCAGCAATACTCCATATATCAAATCTGGGGTAGAAACATACACTGTTCTTTTATTGAAATATTCTGTAAATTAGAGATGGGCTTCAGGTTCAGATCAACCATGAACCCAAGCTGTTCACAGTTTCCCAAATGGTTGAACTAAATGGCCACATTTGCCCTAGCAACTCATTAACCTTTCCTGGTATGGAAAATTAACCCCGAGCCAGACTCGGGAATACCGCCAGGGAGGTTAACAGTTGGCCAGGCAACTGGCATTTACAGCAAGAGTCTGTCAGAAGAGGGTCATCATGAGTGAGCCATAATTTTTGTATTGGTGGGTCATTATTGTAATTGAAGATGGATCTATATTTCTGGATGAAGAGATTGCCATTGGATATGTTAATATACACTAAATTGCCAAAAATATTGGGACGCCTGCCTTTACACACACATGAACTTTAATGGCATCCCAGTATTAATCCGTAGGGTTCAATATTGAGTTGGCCCACCCTTTGCAGCTATAACAGCTTCAACTCTTCTGGGAAGGCTGTCCACAAGGTTTAGGAGTGTGTCTATGGGAATGTTTGACCATTCTTTCAGAAGCTCATTTGTGAGGTCAGGTACTGATGTTGAATGAGAAGGACTGGCTCGCAGCCTCCGCTTCAATTCATCCCAAAGGTGTTCTATCGGGTTGCGGTCAGGACTCTGTGCAGGCCAGTCAAGTTCCTCCACCCCAAACTCACTCATCCATGTCTTCATGGACCTTGTTTTGTGCACTGGTGTGCAGTCATGTTGGAGCAGGAAGGGGCCATCCCCAAACTGTTCCCACAAAGTTGGGAGCATGAAATTGTCCAAATGTATTGGTATGCTGATGCCTTAAGAGTTCCCTTCACTGGAGCTAAGGGACCAAGCCCAAGCCCTGAACAACAACCCCACACCATAATCCCTCCCTCCACCAAACTTTACACTTGGCACAATGCAGTCAGGCAAGTACCGTTCTCCTGGCAACCACCACACCCAGACACATCCATCGGATTGCCAGACAGAGGAGCTTGATTAGTCACTCCAGAGAACGCGTGCTTTACACCACTGCATCCGATGCAATGCATTGCACTTGGTGATGTAAGGCTTGGATGCAGCTGCTCGGCCATGGAAATCCATTCCATGAAGCTCTCTACGCACTGTTGTTGTGCCAATCTGAAGGCCACACGAAGTTTGGAGTTCTGTAGCTATTGACTCTGCAGACAGTTGGCGACTTCTGCGCACTGTGCGCTTAAGCATGCGCTGACCCCTCTCTGTCATTTTACAAGTTGCTGTTGTTCTCAGTTGCTTCCACTTTGTTATAATCCCACTAACAGTCGACTGTGGAATATTTAGTAGCAAAGAAATGTAACGAAACACTGTAATCCAATGATTTGGAGGGGTGTCCCAATATAGTGTAGGACTTTTGCCAAGGTGTCTGCATACTTGTGTAACAAGGGGTACTATTTTGGGGGGACCCCACGTCATTGTTTTTGTTTTTCTTGCATGGGGTCCCTTTTAAAAAACCATGCCAGACCCTTTTGTTTTTTATTTTTTTTCTTTCCTTTTTCTTGTTTTTTTGCCTGGGGTCCCTTTCTAAATCCATAACATATCTTTATCAAGGATAGGGGTCTGCTATCAATTTTAGGGGGGCCCTGCAGAAGAGAAAAAACAAACCATAAAAAATTGGGGTCTCCCACAAATTCAACCAGACTGTTATTGACAATAGAAGTCTGGTATAAATTATTAAAGGGAACCCCCCAAAAAAGAAGGGATCCCCAAAAAATTCATACAAGACCCTTATTATTGATAAGAGTCTGGTGTGATTTTGAAGTGCCACTTCAAAATCACACCAGGCGGTAGTCAGGGATGCCAGGCAGTAGTCAGGGATGCAGCATGACTGGCCAGGAAAGAAAAAGAACTGCAAGTGTGTGGTTTCTCCCATCTATTACCCATATTTTTGGTAAAATATAAAAGACGTTCACGTCGGGTAAATAGACACCAAACATGTCAAGCTTTAAAATTGCGCGCACCCGCGAGATCGCAAAAAAATACCATACCCAAAATTGACCATAGGCAACGCTTTAAAAGCTTTTACCGCTCATTAGTTTAGTGTTATCAGTGATTGATGGCCCTAGAATTATTGCTCTCATTCCGACGTTCACGACGATATGTAACATGTGCAGCGTAATGGGCACAATCATTGTTTTTGAAAGGTTGTGCACCCGACGCATGTTTGCATGCGTGTATGTAAGCATGTTTGGCCGACCCAAAGTACAGAAGGAGTTCCACTCAACCGATCCAACATCTGGATCTGCTGAGCCAAACCTCCGGCAGGCTACTCGCTGCTGTTCGGCCTATTCTCATAGGGGCTGAACAGCAGTGAGTGAATAGCCGAATGCCGCCGACTGGAATCTGGCTCAGCTATTCTGCTCGGAACCTCTGTGGTACCGAGCAGAATAGAAAACCAGTTAAAAAATGTGAAAAAAATAGAAAATTATTGGGTGGAGCTAGCAGTGACAGCTAGCTCCGCCCATCTGTTTTCTATTGGCCAGGACCAGCTGTCATTACAAGAGCTTAGCGGAGCCAGCGGTGATATCAAAGCCGGCTCCGCTAAGCTCTCATGACAGTTCAGCCTTCCCTGGTGACTAGGTAACCAGGGGACGCTGATACGTCATTGCAAGTGGCCGGAGCCAGATGTGAGATGACGGCTGGCTCCCCCCAGCTCTCAGTAGCAGGCTGTCAGCCAGCCAATGGCCGGCCGTTCGGCTAGCTTCGGATTTCACCTCGGCTCAGTCGTGCCGAAGCCTATGTCTTCGGCTCAGCGGAGCTGCTCTGCCAACTTCGGTAGCTGTACGGGCTATAGTGAATAGCCCGTACAGCAGCCCTTTGGTTCTACTGAACCGAAGGGCTCCTGTAACTGAAGCTAGCCGAAGGATCAGCCGAAGCTTCGCCTGGATCCTTTGGCAGCTTTGTGAATAACCTCTATATGTGGTCACTGACATCACCCAGGATACCCTGGCTGCTTTCCTTATAAACATAGAATGGCAGGGAAAGAGTTTTTCATGTAGCAGCAATATTTTGTTCTCTAAATGTCACTTTTTCTGTAGTACATCCTATGGGTGCACCGCTTCACCTGCAGGTTTAAGACATCCAAAGCATGGTATTTAAATTATGTAATTTTAGTGTCGCCCTTAAAGCATTAATGAAAGGCTTGTTCCCTGCTGAATGTTATTTATTTGTTATTTTTTGCATTGATACATGCTGATGCTCAGCTACACCTGCACTATTTTCAACAAACATTTGCAAATTGCCTTTGAGACAGGCCAGAAAAAAATACAAGATTCAACTCCCTTAGACTTCAATAAGGTTTGAGTCTATGTATGGGGTTTCTGTTTTTTTCAAGTGTTCAACAAATGGCCCTTGAATCGAACCCAGGCATATTCACTCACCACTATTATGAATTAGCAAAAGTCCAGAAGTCCAGACAACCCCACTACTAGTTCACTCATCTATAGAAATATTACATATATTTATTTTTGGTAACTAGGAAGACTGGGCCTTCTTACTTATGATGAACTATGAATGTCAAGGTTTTGGGGGCTATGTGAAAGCATGAAGTATCTTAAGATAACTTTGTTTGGTTGAGTTTAATGACAGCGTTACTTAATTTAGCTGTGAGGTCCCTTCTAATTTCTAAAACATCAATTCTATCAGTGAAATCATTCTGGGGTGGGAAAGTCTCCAAGCTCCACCACAGGGTGATTTGGGATTTGGCTGCTAGAATTACTAGGGGATTATCAGGTCCATCAGCAGAGGGGGGGTACAATGCTAGTTTACTATTGGTTATTGCAAATTAAAATAGCCAATAGGAATCTAGCAATGCATTCCAATGGGCAAAAACATTTTTTTTTATTCCGGCAGAACCGCCGGACACTAGAAAACTGTTGGGCAGAGCTAGCTGTCACCGCTAGCTCCGCACAATCGTTTTCTATTTACTTTTTTAAAACTTTTTTTACTATTTTTCTGTTCTGCTCGGTGCCTCTGAGGGACCTAGCAGAACAGCCGAGCCAAATGCCGCTCAGCGGCATTCGGCTAATCACTCACTGCTGTTCGGCATCTATAAGAATAGGCTGAACAGCAGTGAGTAGCCTGCTCGGCTCGGAATGTTGAAGCCACTGTACACTTCTCTTGTTTATATATGCCATGAAGTATAGTTGGGCACTGAATGAAAGATAACTTAAGTTGAAGCCTGAAATGTTAACATTAGTGATAGGGAAATTGCTATTCTACATGTTTTGGTAGCCTGTGCAAAACCATTTAAAATTCTGGCACAAAATGCTTAAAATGTTTGATTTTTACCTGTAAATTAATATTTGTCATAGTTTTGCCTAAAATTTGAGACATTGCCAAAACAAATGATTAAAGCATAGCTAAACCCCAAAAATACAATGTAATATCATGCAGCTTACCAGTCCTTAAAATTATGTAACTACATTTGTTTCCTTTTTTTGTTTTTTTTTAACCTTAATTTTTTTACCGGATGATCCTGCCAATAACACACTTCCTGTCCTAGGATCACAACGTTCACTCACCATACTGTATTAATGGCAGTTACTTTCCTGATATGGACAGCAAAGTCATCCCCTTCTTCTCATCTCCACTACATACTGGGATATTGCTTTGTAGTACATAGAAGATAGCTAAGAAAGTTGATTACATTGTTTGAGATTTCAGTTCAATCACCAGTAAGTTAAAAGGAATTTTCCTGTTATTGCAGACAATGGTCTTAGTCTGAAAAAAGAAAACTATTTCAGCCACCAAACTTAAAGCCTGGTAAGCTGCAATATAGTCATTTTTGGGCAGGTTTTGACACCAAACATGTCAAGCCTTAAAATTGCGTGCGCGAGCGAAACCTCAAAAAACGATAATACCCCAAATTGTCCATAGGTGACGCTTTAAAAGCTGTTACCGCTCATCAGTTTAGTGTTATCAGTGATTTATGGCCCTAAAATGATTGCTCTCACTGCAATGTTCACGGCGATATGTAACATGTGTAGCGCAATTGTAATTTTTGCGCGCTGGGGCACCGGACGCGTTTTTACGTTTATAGGCGCGTGGGGGTGGGGGAGTTAAAAATGTTGGCGGTTTTTTGCCCCCTTTTTATGTGACTTTTATTTTATTTTACTTTTTTATATGTTACTTTTTGCCTTCAACTGTGATGTCTTTTATGAGCACTGATTGCTGAGTAAGAGTGGGCAAAGGATTCCTCAGACTGCCTTCGGCGTTTCATGTTAGATGGTTTATCATCATAAATGAAAACAGCTGGTATAAAAGTTTAATCTCTTAATTTAGTTTTCAGCCTTGCAGGGGGGGAAAATTACATATCTCACTCTGCCTAAATTCATAACCTAAGCAAAAGACATAGCAATATATATATATGTCTCATTTCAATAATAGAAAAAATATTTGTGTTAGTAAAAATTGCTAAAATAGCTTACAGTAAAACTAACATAAATCTTTATTTTTAAATTTGGCCTCGCATCCCTGGAGATGAGGCAAATGTGCAGCATATTGCATTATCATATAAAAGCCCGCTAGAGCTATGTAACGTATATTCCAAATTATTTTAGACTCGATCCATTAGAAAAAAGTAGAGACTGTCAACATTTGTAACATATAAATTAGGCATATATTTGTTAAAGGAGAACTATGGGGTTAAGGCTTTTACCCATAGTTCTCCTTAGGGTAACGGGAGGACACAAACTAGCGTCCTCCCATCACCCTAGGCTCAGTATACCATGAGCTGCTGCTCGCGGTATACTGAGATGCCGCAGCTGAAGCGGAGCCCGACAATTGTGTCGGGATCCACCCAGCTGCGTGACTGACAGCTGGCTCTGCCTATCTAGAGGCAGAGCCAGCTGTACCCGCCCCCTCCCCCGTCCGTTCTGCCAGTCAGCACTGGTGGATCGGAGCGGGGAGGGGGGAATCCAGCCCGAGAGGTGAGCGATCGAGAGGTGAGCGAACACCGGTATGTGTTCGCTCACCTCCCGATCTACTGAGTCGACCTGTGACAGTGTCATTATCACAGGTCAGCTAGAACTATGAGGTGAGTGAAAAGCACTCACCTCTGAGGGCCTTCGTGACAGACACCAGTTTCCTGCGAAGCTGAAGGGTAAATTGAGAGAGGTCAGCGAACACCTGTAGCTTAGCGTAGGTGGCAGGGAGATCAGCTGGGCGACGCAGTGCCTTAAGCAACCTTTCCCGCACATGAAAGAAGTGGATACGGAGCAGGGTATCTCTTGGGATGCCATCTGGCAGGTGTGCGGGCTTAGCTAAGCGGTGGATGCGATCAATGATCAGGTCTGGCGAGGAGACATCAGGCAGAACTGCCCGTATGAACGATTGCAAAAAGAGGGACAGGTCGTCAGGGTGGACAGACTCAGGGATGCCTCTTATCTAAATGTTGTGGCGGCGTGACCTGTCCTCTGAGTCTGCCACCTTAGTCTGCAGCCAAGTTATGTCATCTTTCCTGTCGTTATGGGCATCTACTAGGTTATTGAAAGTGTCCGCAAAGTCGCCCATCTTATCCTCAATGTGTGTGACCCTCTCTTCCACCCAATGCAGGTCAGACTTGAACTGGCAGACCAGGGCTTGCATATCTGTATTGAGTGAGCTCCTCAAGGACACTAGCATGTCCTTAAGGGTGGTATCGGACAGGGGTTGGTTGGTTGTAGGGTAGTTCTCTATGGGAGAAAACAGTTCTCTCGTGTTGTCTAGAGTACGATTAGAAGGGCTCACCTCTTCCACCAGGCCCGAAAGCCGGGCCTCGATTTAGCAGGTCTCCACGCCGCCTGAGAGGCAGGCTGTTGTTGAGTCGCCGGGGATGAACGATCCCTTGTGCTCCCTGCTCGCCGTCCTGTGAAGAGTGCAGGGACCCCTCCGATCTTTCAGAGCCCTGAGAAGGAGATAGGGGCGATGGAGCAGTGCCGCGGTGGCCGCCATCTTGCGCGGCCTGAGGCTGGGGCCGGCGGAAGAAGTCTGTGAACTTGCGAGGTCTGGTGCCATTCCTGCGTTAGAGGGACATCTCCGGTAAGCGCTCCGGACACCGGCAGTAGTGGAGGTGACCGGTGATAGTCCCGCTAGTCGCGGTAGTATGTGCCCGGGCCTGTGGGTGCACGGAGCTCCGG
>NW_017308908.1:93581-95291 GCF_000935625.1 Nanorana parkeri | reverse complement strand
CTTTATTGACCCTTTCCAGGCCAGCGGTCTTTAATGCCTGATTGCCCAAACCATATTTAGTTTCATCAGCATGTGGCAGTTAACTTAAAGCATACCTCTATGACTAATTTACACTGCTAAATAATGTATATTTGTAATGGCATATAACGATTTTATTTGGAACAATGTGTTATTAAAAAACAAACCTAGTATGGTTTTACCATAAGCTGACAAATGTGTAAAAATATATATTACATTTTGAGTATTATTCTTTTTATTAATGCACCTGTTTCTGACATTCAAACTAATAAATATATTGAGGATCAATACAGAAGACAGAAGATGGTAGTGATCATCTGCAGGCTAAACGCTTTTATTTGATCACCATATCAAAGCTGTCATAGTGGTGACATGATTGGAGACCACTATGATTAGTTTCCAATCATCAGTGACAGCCAGGGTTAAGATCCATCAGCCGTGCAAAGTGGCCACCGTCTCTCAAAAGAGAAGATATTCATATATGTAACCCTGTCAGGGATCATTGTGCCTGGGAATTCCAAACAGGAAGGGGTTAAGGGGGTAAAAAATTCCCCTGACCTAGTGAACCTGTGTTCCTCTCAAATATCCAATTATGTTCAGAGAATTAGAAAACACAGGAATTTCCCTTATACATGGGTAGATTGTTGTTGTGAACACAAATTCACTGTATTAGTTAACGTACTACTTCTTTAGTATATCAACTTCAATTGATAAAAGCAAGTAAGCTATATAGTCATTTGATAGGTACAACAAGACCTCAAGAAATAAAGGCTTTAAACGTACCATACAAACACAAGCAAGGGGCCACCTATGCATTGACAGAATTCATTTTATAGGTGTTAACATGATTATTGTTATATGTTCGCACAAAAACTTGTCTTTTACCAATGCATAATGATTTTGCAACACAGAAACAGTGGCTTCCTGTAACTTATCAAGGTGTGTAAAAAGTAATTTGGCCAATAATAATGCTACTTTTACATGGCTTTTAAAGTGTATGGCAAACTACAAAAAGTTTGTTTAGGTTATATAGGAGGTTATTCATGAAGGAGCCGAAGGATCCAGCCATAGCTTTGGCTGATCCTTTGGCTCTCTTCAGCCGCCGGGGCCATTCGGTTCAGTCAAACTGAAGGGCTGCTGTACGGTCTATTAGCTATAGACCATACAGCAGCCAAAGGCGGGTGAGCAGAAGGCATTTTCTTTGGCTCGACTGAGCCAAAGTGACACCCGAAGCGGGGCAAATGACCTGGCGAAGGTCGGCCGTAAGCCCCACAAATGACAGCTGGGGCGGAGCCAGCCGTGATCTCGCGGCTGGCTCAGCACAGTTGTAATGACAGATCATCTTCCCAAAATGACCTGGGAATGCTGATATTTCATTAAACAATACCAACAGGGTGGAGCCAGCCATGACATCACAACTGGCTCCCCTCAGTTGTTAGTCATTGGCCATCTAGCAGGTGTCGGCCAATAGGAAATAGTTGGGCAGAACTAGCTATCACTGCTAGCTCTGCCCAATTTAAAAAAAATATTTATTCTTTTTTTAATTTTACAATTTATTTACATTTTAAAAATATTTTTTCAACCTTTTTTTCCCCTCTTTTCATTGATTTTCTATTCTGCTCAGTACTACGGTGGTACCGAGCAGAATAGCCTTCGGCAGCTTTGTGAATAACCCCCATAGAGTATCAAAAA
>NW_017308908.1:83058-92315 GCF_000935625.1 Nanorana parkeri | reverse complement strand
GGTCTATTCACAAAGCTGCTGAAGGATCTGGCGTGTAGCTTCGGCCGATCCTTCGGCTGCCTTCGGCCCCAGGACCCCCTCGGTTCAGGAGAACCGAGGGGGTGCTGTACGGGCTATTCACAATAGCCCGTACAGCTCCAGATCACGGCCGAGCAGCTCAGTCGAGCGCTGAGCCACGCTGAAAGCCGAAGCTGGCCGAGCGGCCGGCCATTGGCCTGCCGACAGCCTGCTTCTGACAGCTGGTCGGAGCCAGCCGTGATCTTACGGCATTGTACCCGCCCTCTTTTTCAGTTCCCCATCAGGTCCGTACCAGCCTGAAGTGAATAGCCGAACAGTGTTCGGCTCACTTCACTTCTGATCGGTCATTCACTCGGCTGCCCTCGGCAGCTTTGTGAATAGACCCCCTAGTCTGTTTTTTACTGCTATCTGGAGCTTGGCAAGAAAGATGTTTGCCTATATCCTGTCCTGTTGACAATGTTTTTACCAGAAAAATGGAGCACAATGCGATGGATCTGGTGTGAATGGGACCTAAAACTTTCATTACAAATGAAAAGCCATTAATTGACTACATTTAAGTACTGCTAAGCTACAATATATACATTTTTTCTTTGGTTTAGACACAATTTAGAGTGATGAGTAATTGGGAGAGGGGACACTCATCCAGAGCTTTATCAAAGAGCTAATGGCCGCTATATGCTGACAGCTCAGAGCTGCGCTGCAGCTGGGATATCCACCCCCACTGCCTGATTGACAGCTGGCTCTGCCTAGAAGCTGGGCCGAATGTTCCAACCCCTTCCCCATCTGTCCCTCTAGTCAGGGCTGGAGGAACAGAGAGGGGAGTGGGGAGTCCCTGCAGAGAGCGGTGACTGGCAGTCACTGCTCTCTGCAGGGAGAAGATTGTGAAGTAATGAGATTGCGAGTAATCAGCAGTTTGCAAACAATTGAAACGACGTGTGACAGCTTTAGTGTCACGCATCAGCTCTAAATATTGGAATGAGGGTATTTCACTCTTTTTTTATTTGTTTGGATTCTACCCAAAAAAAAAAAATCACTTTGATAACCTAAACTTACTTTTCTGATATACTACAAAAACACTAATCAAGCAAAACAAGTTTTTTTTTTTTTACTTTAGCATGATCAAAAAATACTCTTGTGTTCTATACATTAATATGTTACTTTTTTCATCTTCTTTTAAGTATAGACATAGCAAATCAAGATTTTTTTAAACTTTCTAGTCATTTCCAGTTGCTTTTACAACAGCATATTTTGTCAATAAAACATAATGTGGCAAATCAAACGCTCACAGTAAGAATGCTAGAAAAGAAGGGGTTTGGGTGCAATAATTGACATTTTCTGGATCCCAATATCACAAACTTTCCAGCTTCTGATTTGATACTTGCCATTAGCAAGTGTCTAATTGGTGCTGGTCAGTGCATACTTGAAGGACAGCTATTGTGAAAAATCAGCTGCAAGGGTGGCATTACAAATACATGGAATATACAACTACAATTGATTTTCCAAAGTAGATTATGTATCAAAAATCAGCACATGTTCTGTTTTTCATACAAGAAATGTTCTGTTATAGTGTTAGCAATAGAGAAAAGTGATGGACTGTGTAATTTAAAAGGAATATTCTGCAGTCTAATTTAAAATGAAAGCTCAAAACCAGCACAATTCTAAACTGCTACTTGCATTACTAATATCATGGCTGACTTTAAGAATTGAATACTAGTATAAGCAAAATTATCTATAAATGTTGCCAGATAAATACTGGGGAAGTACAATTTGCACCTGCACGATTGCCTGTCTGGGAAGAAGGGCTGAACTTCTGCTACACCAGAGTTGGGTATTGGGGCCTTCACTTGTTGTCTCCAATGCCTCCCTCACCACCATTCTATCACCGGCTGGAGATATAAAACTGTATATTGATTGTGAAGGTCCTGGATCAGTGTAGCAGGCTATACTAGAACTGGTGGCCTGACTGTACATTCAAAGTGTAGCTGTAATTATTCTCTGAAAATCCCAGTCTTATATGCTAGCAAGCATGCATGTGTCACGAAAAAACTACCACATCCATTTCCTATATGCATACTGTTACATTTAGTATACATTTTCAATACAAATATTAAGAGGGTTATTCATTAAGGAGCCGAAGGATTAAGCCGAACCTTCGGCTAATCCTTCAGCTCAATTCGGCTGTGGGAGCCCTTCGGTTCAGTGGAACCAAAAGGCTACTGTACAGGCCATTTTCAGCTCAAATGAGCCGCTCGGCCAACTTTGGGAGCTGTACAGGCTATAGGGAATAGCCCGTACAGCAGCCCTTCGGTTCTACTGAACCGAAGGGGTCCTGGGGCCGGAGCTTGCCGAAGCTACGGCTAGAACCTTTGGCAGCTTAGTGAATAGACCCCTTAGAAACATATTTACAAAGCATGTAATCTGACATTCACCAACACTTTAGTGCAGGTAAATCTTCCTGGTCAGTTTGTTTTAAATGACAATGATTAATTTACCACCAAAAAATGTTTTGTGAAAGTCATCTTCCCTGCTATGCTAATATATGTCCCTTAGTTTTGTAGTCAACAGTGAACACACTGCTTTCTGTGGATCATCACTTTGGAGTAACTGCACCCACTGGTAGTAGTCACAATGTGAATATTGATCTCTACTATAGCTTCAAAAGTCTGAAAACATAAATATTGTTTATACCTCTGAGACTCCAATAGTTATGTTAGTTTTTTCTATCTTTTAGATATTTTTTCTATCTTTGAGATTGTTGTCATTGCTTATTGATACTTATATTTCACAATAAAATATTCAAGTGATAGAACTATGGTGGGTCAAGGTACCACATCTATAATTACATAGTTACATAGTTACATAGTATTTGAGGTTGAATAAAGACATAAGTCCATCAAGTCCAACCTATTGCGTGTATGCCTTTATGTTTGATCTGGTGTGTGCGTGAGTCCATGTGTGATTTTGCTCTTTAAGAGTACTTGTACCCCTTTATGTTACGGTCTCCAAGGAACTCATCCAAGAGTTTCTTAAATGATTCCACACTCTTCGCTGAAATTACTTCCTGCGGCAGAGAGTTCCAGACCCTAACCGCTCTAACTGTGAAGAACCACTTGCGCCCCCGTGTGTAGGAATTTTTTTTCTTCCAATTTTTGGTGGTGCCCTCTGGTCTTTGTTATGGAGCTAACCGTAAATAGTTTGTTAATAATGTTGCTGTCATCGTTGAACAGTTTATACAAGATAAACATGTCCCCCTTAATCTCCTAACCTCCAAAGAGAACATATTTCATTTTAACAACCTTGTTTCATAGTTCAGGTCTTCAAACACCTTAATACATTTGGTTGCCCTCCACTAGACTTTTTCCACCTCAAGGACATCTTTTCTTAGTATTTTTTAATTTTTTAAACTTTTTTATCACTTTTTCAATTTTTTCAATTTGTATTATTTTTTGACTTTTTACAATTTTTATTTATCTGATTCGCTTTCACTTTTTTACTTTTTTATTTGTTATAATGTTTTTTCTAATTATTTGTTAATTTCTTTATTTTTTAATCTTACTATCATTTACTTTTTATCATTTTAATTATTATTTTTTACTTATTTTTTCACAAATGTTTATTTATTTTATAATTTTCTATACATTTTTATTTATTGTTTTATCAATTTTTTTATTTTTTTAACTTAGCTTAGCTTTATTGTGATAGCAATAAAGTTAACAATCCCCTGTGTGATAGCATTTGGAGGTGACAGGTTCCCTCTTTTGAACCTGTCACCCTCAATACAGGAGTTCTAGTACAGCACTGTGGTGGAGAGAGAGGGAGCACTGACAGGTGTGATCAGAGCCGCCGCGGCCATTTTGTGGGCAGTCGCATTTATCCGCCCCCCTCCGCTGGTGCCGTCAAGCAGTTGATTGACCTGCATATATGGTTGCGCCGGGTCTGTGAAGGGGTTAACAAAAGAGGGAATAAACAAGTGCACAGTCTTCCTGTTACAAGCCGGCAAATAGAACAAGCAGAGATTATTTATGAGTTTGCAAGGATATTTTGTTACAGTGTACTTTGTTTCCTTCAAAGCCCAGGAGCATGAGGACTTTTATTAAGGAAATCTTCAGCTACAGTTATATGTTGCAACAATGTAATGGTTTGCAGACTATTGTACACAATTTGGAATCTTTCAGGAAATAATGACATGCAAATAAGTTACAAAGTATATGAGATGAGAGTGTGGGCTGCTTTATAGGGTCTATGTGATTTTAACATGACAACCTTGTCAGTTTTAAAAGGGTGTCTCAGGTGTGGCATTATTACTGATATAATAATGTATGATGATTGGTATTATGAACTATGAAAACTTGTCCCGGGTCTTGATATATAACTGCTGTTGCTGATTTTATGGTTGAGATCAATTTGTTTTGTCTGCTTAATGTTTCGGTTATAGACCAGAGAGTTCTTGGGGTTCGATGTGATTTGGGACTGAATTGAGAGGGATTCCCAGTGGTTTTTATAACTTTCAGTAGATTCTGAGAGCAGCCTGTTTTTTTAACATTTTTTTATTCTGCTTGCTACCTCTGAGGTACCGAGCAGAACAACAGAGCCAAATGCTGCATGGCAGCATTCGGCTATTCACTCACTGCTGTTCGGCCCCTATGAGAATAGGGGATAACAGCAGTGAGGGAACTACCAAACTATCGACTGTTGGATCGGCTGATTCAAACTCCTTCTGCACTTCGGCTCAGCCGAACATGCTGAGCATGTTCGGCCGACCTGAAGCTAACTGAAGAAAGCCAATGTATGGCTAATTTCAGCTGATGTACGGCTGAAATCAGCCGTACAAACCTCAAGTGAATAGCTGAACGCTTCGGGTCGGTTATTCACTCGGCTGCCTTCGGCAGCTTAGTGAATACCCCCCTAAGTAACCGTAATTTATTAATGACATAGTTATCTCCAGACGTAACAAGTCTGAATCCATATAATAAGAATAAAGGTCAAATTAATTCAATGGTTGGATCAGTTCATGGATTTTCCTGGTTTTAACACTGTTTTTAACATTGCTTTTAGTGTACTTTTCATTTTGCTTTGGGATGGTAAGCTTCAGTGAGTCTCAATCACCATATCTATTTTGTAACCCATTGTTATGTTCATCACACGCTGTAAATACAAACTATGTTCTTCTACTTTTCACACACTGTTAAGTATTGGTGGGAAAAATCTAGTTTAATTGTGCAAATATGGATAAAACTGATTTATAAAGGAGAGCAGACACAGCTGGCACCACAGTGTTTACTTCACTATGCTCTTGCATTTTGATACTTATTTAGAAAATGTATGTTATTGTGTAGAGCCTGAGCTGTCTGTCAGAGTGTTTTCTACAACGTAGTAAGATGACTAGCAGAGAGTATTGAATCCTATAAAATTATTTAGATACCTTCTTCAGAGACTATAACATACACGGGTACAGGTACTCTTAAAGACTAGACCACACAGGGACTCGTGTACACACACCCACATGCACAATCACACACAGACGCACAAAGGTTGAACTTGATGGACCTGTGTATTTTATTCACCCTCAAATACTATGTAACTATGACAGGTGTTGTGACCGATCTCTCCTCCAAGACCTTTTTACCACTCATTAATGCTGAACCCCAGACAAAAAGCTGAATACACAGATAAAATACACATAATGAAGCTGTTTTACCTGCTAATCAATTTTAACTTGTGTCTATCCAGTTCTGAGATTTACACAGCACAACCCTTGCTGGCAGGGGAAAAGACCAGATTTTCATCTGCTGCAGTTAAGTTACGATCACAGCCTGTGAGTAAACAGTTAAATGAAAAGTGGAAGACTAATGACCTCTTCTATCTGTCACTTTGTTTTCTCTTACTATCAGCATTCCCCTTCTACAGCAGGACAACTGATTGTCTGTTTATGTTGCTTCTGCCTACTTCATCTTTATCTCTACTGTAAAGTGACTACAAGAGGCTGGTTAATGACTGTCATTCTAAATGCCTGTGATACGTTTACAAAATATACACAATATAATTTTTAACCTTTGAACCATAGCCTACTAATTAAAATAAGCCCATACATTTTCCTAATAGTGATAAAAGAAATGTAGCTTCTCAAGTTGTTTGCAATTTAAGGATTAACAAGTGATTAATAAATGTGGCAAAGGCTCAGTTGTGTTTTAAAGTTACCTACAGTTTCTAAAACACTCCAAATGTGCAAAGAATGCTGTTTTCAGGATAAAAAAGGTGATTGTTGTTGTTGATAAAGCAGATTATATCCTGTTGACTGGTGCTCTGTTTGATGCTTATGTATACATTATTTTGAAGAAAGGATTTATTAAGCTTTTAACTCTTTATGATTTTTTTTCCTAGCCAGTGGGGTTGATTTTTTTTAAAAGGCAAATAGCCTGTTCACTTTGTAAGGGACTTTTTTCACTTAGCTTAGAGAATCGGTGGAAATTATTTTTGCAAAAAATACACAATATCATGCGAGGGAAAAAATATATACTGTATATTTTGCTTGCAAATTATTAGAGGATGGAAGCCAGTAGAGTTTTACCTCATTCACTAAACTAAGGGAAAATTCCATTGCAAAGAAAACAGCCTATTTGCCTTTGGTAAATCAACCCAAGAGGGCTTGATTGGTGAGTAAATTTATATAGTAAAGTTTTAAAGGTAAAGTTGAATATATGTTGCCTGTCTTGTATTACTCTATTTAAAATAAGCTGTTCCAAACGCATACAGGGTTATTCACACAAGGGTGAAGAGTTTGGAGAAGGCAGGAGAAGTGATCAATCTAGGACAACATAGCCGAACTGAAAAGTGAGCTGAATTGGAGACATTTTCCAAATCGGCTATGTTGTCCTAGATCGTTCCCTTCTCCTTCCTTCTCCAAACTCTTCACCCTTTTGTGAATAACCCTGATAATGTTATTGATAAGCATATTATTGTTTTCAACTGAAATGAAAAGTAAAGATAGAGGGAGGTATAATACTGTGGGAAGAGAAGAGGATATTGTGGATTTACTTAAAGTTAACATAGATTCTGATCCTGCTGTCAGCCTGACTATTAGGACCCATTTACACTTGTGCATTGTGGCAATGCATGTTAAAATGCTTGTTGCTACATTATGCTGCTGTGCTGCAGTGTAATTAATTGTGAATGGCACCCCAACACACTGTACAGTAACACTTAATGCACCACTGCACACATCAAAACACATACACTGTGTTGTGGTGTGCTGCATTGGTAAAAAAAAATGGACACGTACATTCATAATGAATGAGCTGTCTTAACGCAATGCATGTTAATTTGTGCTATAACGCATGTTCACATGTGTGCATTAGCACACCATAATGTATCACTTTTGCAAATGGGGCCCTTAAAATTACTTTCAAAATGTGAATTGTTTGACAAACACTGACTTCAATGTCTTCTGAGTTACTGGCCTGGGACAAGCATGCAGCAAATATAGACAGTGATGTCTGAACTTCTGATCTGCAACATATTTTATCCACATAACATATTTATTAGTAAATATGGAACATAACAGGATTTGTGTTGAATATAGTAGAATCAGTATTGATATGGCCACTTTGCAAATATCTTACCTGTTATTTTTGAAAATTTGGATATGTGAAGACATAAGATTGAGTTGAAACACTATTAAGGTGGCAATTTGGTTTCTGTACACAAAATGGCACTGTTGAGAGATTGAAGACTGTTCTTTTGTATGCTTGAATGCTGCCTCCCTACCATCTGTAGGCTTGGGCCAAGTTCTGGTTCTGGACCTGTGCTGTTTGCTGGGAGGTGGCCCTGACAAACCAACACATGCTCAGGCGAGACCTTGTGCATATATAAGCCTAGGTAGGGATATTTTATTTGGGCTATTCCCTGGCTGTGATGGGCGAAACTGGTCAGGTTTTAAGTTATCCTCACATTATGCTACTTTCTACAGAGGGATCCTGTCTCACAGGAGTGAATGGATTTATGGAGAGCATCCAATAACTATAGCCTTACCCTTGGGCACTAATTTATTTTTTGTTGAATTATACTTATACTTTGTAAGGAGGTGAGGAAAAACTGTGCAATTTGGTAGGACTGATGAATTGTACACTATGTAAATGCATGTTTGTGTTCAGCTCCTGGTTCACATTTTTTATAAAGAAACTGTGCAATACTCACTACATGTTTATATTTGACTACATGTTGGCACTTTAATCCATATTGATGGACTTTGATGGTGAGTTTTCTATGGATATGACTGTCACATCTGAAATGATTCTGGACAAGTTCTTTCTGTGACTGATGTCTTTAAAAAGGGGCACATTTGGACATATATCCCAAGATGATTACCCTGCCTGGTTCCATTTATGGAGAGAGTAAATTGAACTATTGGAGCCCAAACACTAATCCAATACCCACCGTTCTTCCTTGATCGGAGCTCTCTAGACGGTGTGGGATGCATGTATAATATGAACTTTGAAAAATAGAGATTATTAACCTCTGGATTCCTCTTACAAAGATACATTGTAAACAACATTAAACTGTAGGACCCAACAGAAATACAGTATAAAAAAACAATTGAATTGTGGGCATTTTAAAGTTGCACCATGGTAATATTTTAATATTATATTTAGTGTGTGCTTAAAGTAAGATATTTATAGGATTATTCACTAAAGGAGGAAGAGTTTGGAGAAGGAGGAGAAGTGAACAATTTAGGACAGCATGGAACTGGAACTGAAAGAACTGGAAAGTGAGCTGAATTGGAGAATTTTTCCAAATCAGCTATGTTGTCCTAGATTGTTCACTTCTCCTGCCTTCTCCAAACTCTTCACCCTTTTCTGAATAACCCTGTTAAGGTTTTTCTAATAAATGTTTATGTATTGCTTTTGAATTTTGAATTGATGTTGCTGATGTTACATGGTAGCCATATCTATATACAGTGTGGTTTAGTGTTGGTAGAGTCCTTAAACAGGGTTTTGGGGGGGTATCCATTCTTTCAGAGCAGCACCCAAGTATCTTATACTTTATAATCCCATGCAAAGACAGAAAAGAATGTGACACTATAAAATATTTATACCAATAGACCAATGGAAAGGGCCTAGGTTGGCTGGGAACAAAACACATTTCTAACGCAGTATTGTATCTTGGAGTGTGGCTTCTGTTAATTCCTATGAATGGCACAGTAAACCTGTATCTAAGACTAGGGAGACCACATGCAGTCATGA
>NW_017308908.1:55172-83012 GCF_000935625.1 Nanorana parkeri | reverse complement strand
TTTACTGTCAGTAGCAGACAGAATCTGGAGCAGTTGTGCATAGTAACCAATCAGCTTCTATCCTCAACTTGTTCAGTTAAGCTTTGAAAAATGAAAGATGGAAGCTGATTGGTTGCCATGCACAGCTGCTTCAGATTCTGCCTGCTCCAGTCTTAGTAAATTGCTCTTACTGTGTTTCCATTGAAATAATGAAACGTGTATCCAAAGTTTATTTTCATGGCAAAAGTCTGGATTTTACTGTTTTATTTATTTTTTATTTTATTTGCTAACAACAGAACCCAATTAGGTGACACTATCAGCCCTTTGGAAGTTGAATATATCTGTCAGGTTAAGAACCTGTCCATTGTAGAGCAGTTAATCAAAATTTTCTTTCCAGCATGCTAGAATGTGACATTTTACAGATGATAGGACAATCCCTGACTTTACACATGGAGACTCTTGGCTTGAATTAATTTTCTTATTAGTCTATTTTACTATGGCTTCTTTGGCTAAATACAGATCTCCTTTACTAAAATTGCTTGTTCACCCATTTGCAGCTCTTTCATGCAGTGTAGCTTATTTTCAGCCTTTTTGCCATTTTATGGTATTTTTATAGCACAACCCATATATTGCAGTTTTATAGCAAAGTCAAGTAATATTCATTTTTTTTATTCATTTTGCTTAAATTTCTGATCAAACTAGAAGCTTTTCTTCAATTTCACATTTACGGGCACTTTTGTACCTTATGTCTCTATATATTTCTCTTTTCTAACTGAACCAAACCATATTTGGCATAAAAGTATTAGAGCAGGCATTCTTCTATTCAGCTAGAATATTTGCATGTTTTTCTTGGATTTTGGAACACAGAGGGACAACATTTCACCTTCTCTCATTAATTTAATTTTTTTATGTGAAATCTTATTGCTATTAAAAGGTAATGATTGGTGTCTACACAGCTTCCCATGTGTGTTTATATATTCTACACACAAGTCAAGAAAGGAAAGTTTTTTGTAAGCAAACAAGTTTGTAATCACACTTTATAATAAAAGCTTTCAGAAAACAGACATGAAGGTGTATGTTTCATGAACAACAGAAGACACCAAGAACACAAAATAAAATATATTATACAACAGTAAACTACCACTGATTAGCTGCCTACAAGCTCAGAAACTACAGATAAAAACTCAAAGGACAGGAGCGCAACTACCAGAAGTGACGTGAATGGAGTCGATCTAGTGGATCTATGTGATGGGGGATGTTGGTGGATCTTGGTGTGTAGAATCTGGGTGTATGCCGTACTGTTAGAGCAAGCTGACTTACGGTTGGAAGCTTTTCTGTGGTCCGTGCGGCGCCCTCTTTTGACAGGTCCTGGGTCGAAGAGACTCGGTGGTGTCCCCGGTGGTATAAGAGGCTGATCTGTTGGGGGTGGGTGTCAGTATGGCCGCCTGCGTTCTCGGCTGGCCGGGCCGAGCCGCGTCGGTCAGGAACGGAGACAGAAAGTGGGAGGAGCTTACCCGCCCCTTTCTATGAGAAGACTCATAGAAAGGGGCGACATAGAGCAGAGCGTCCCGAGACACTTCACCAAGAACCATTTTAAAAGAATCCAGGACCTCAGGGTGTTTGCCATCGATCAGATACCCACACATCTATCGCTTTCCTATGGGGATTTCTTTTTTTTTTTTTACGGCAGCAGAACCGCCCAGCCAACAGTTGGGCGGAGCTAGCTGTCACTGCTAGCTCCGCAAAATCATTTTCTATTTTATTTGTTCTACTTTTTTAACAATTTTTCTGTTCTACTCGGTCCCACAGAGGGACTAAGCAGAACAGCCGAGCCGCTCTGCGGCATTCAGCTATTTACTCACTGCTGTTCGGCATCTATAAGAATAGACCAAACAGCAGCGAGGAGTAGCCTGCCGGAGGTTCGGCTTAGCCGATCCAGATGTTGGATCGGCTGAGTCGAACTCCTTCTGCACTTCAGGTTGGCCAAACATGCTGAGCATGTACGGCCGACCCGAAGCCACACGATGTACGGCTGATTTCAGCCGGTATATGGTTGGAATCAGCCGTACCAGCCTGAAGTGAATAGCCGAACAGCATTCGGCTCACTTCGCTTCAGTTTGTTCGTTCACTCGGCTGCCTGCGGCAGCTTAGTGGATAGACCCCATAACGTATTGAAGATTTATTTTCAATAATAAATTATTAAATGTATATTTTAATGCAAGAAGTATAAGTACGTGAATTTGGCTTGGCATCAGCCTCTTGCAGTCCCTGTACAGTAAAGCTCATAGTAGGAGAGGGAGAAGCAGCAAAAGTAGCCCATTAGTTCATGTACTGACAAAAAGCACATTGAGAGGAAGAAAGAGCAGAGTGACAGAGAGATGAGCTCATCACCATGCTACATTTCCTTCACTGTAAAGTCATAGACAGAGGGCAGGAGCATGGCAGCCTTGACTCAGACAATGTAGGTTAAATGATGCTAGATAGCTAGTGGCAACAAAGAAATACTGCAGGACAGCTCTAGATTGATGATGAGTTTTGCAGCAAAAACAGGGTTTTTTTTAACCTCCTTGGCGGTATTCCCAAGTGTGGCTCGGGGCTAATTTTCTGTACCATAAGCGGTAAGCCTGAGCCACACTCGGGAATACACAGCCCGTCTCTTTCCTTGTCCCTCGAGCCACGCTGTGTCCTCCGCCCGATGCCGGCACTCGTCTTTCGGGTTTCGTCCGCGTCGCAGGGGGCGGAACCGGCGGGAGATTCGAAAGTAAAAAAAACCACATAGAACGAAAAAAGGAAGAAAAAAATCATACCGCCAGGGAGGTTAATGGGCTATTGATATTTTTACTGGAGTTTACAGATAAGTGCATGAAAAAGAAGATAGATAAATAACATTATGTATTCTGCTTTAAAAAAACTTTTTAGTATTGGACTGCATCATATACAGTGGATATAAAAAGTCTGTGCACCCCTGTAAAAAATGCCAGGTTTTGATACTGTATGTGAAAAAAACAGACCAAGACAAATCACTTCAGAATTTTTTCCACCTTTAATGTCCTATTACTGTGCAATTCAATTAAAAACAAACTGAAAAAGTTAAAGGGGGAAAAAATAAATTTAAAAAACGTGCACTAACGTGGTTTGCGTAAACATGCACACCCTTAAATTAACACTTTATTGAAGCACCTTTTAAATTTATGACAGCATTCGGTCTTTTGGGGTAAGAGTCTTATCAGCATGTCATATCTTGCCTTGGGAAATTTCCCCCACTCTTTCTTGCAAAAGCACTATATGTCTGCCAGACTGTGAGGTTAACTCCTGTTCATAGCCCTCTTCAGGTCACCCCTCAAATTTTCAATTGGATTCAAAAATTTGATCTTCTTCTGATAAAGGCATTCTTTTGTTGATTTGGATGTATGCTTTGGGTCATTGTCATGCTGAAAGGTGGAATTCCTCTTCATCTTCTTAGTTGAGGCCTGAAGGTTTTGTGCCAAAATTGACTGATATTTGGAACTGTTCTTCAGACCCTATGCCTTGACTAAAGCCCCAGGTCCAGATAAAGAAAAACAGCCCCAACGCAAATGCTGCCACCACCATGCCTCACTGTGGGTATGGTGTTCTTTTAGTGAAAGTGTTGTTTTTGTGTCAAACTTACACTTTGGAATCATGGCCAAAAAGTGAAATCTTGGTCTCATCAGTGTAATGCTCTGAACTACAAATCCCAAAGATCAGCCCCTAACCGTAGAGCTTATCCCAAGGACAAGCCCAAATGTAAAGCTTGGCAAAACTTTAATTTCTATTTTGTTGTCTGTTCTTGCAGTAAAGCTCAAGGAAACGGACACAGTAGCATTTAAAGTACTTTACTTGGCAAAAATGCTGCGTGCACAAACTTAGTTACAGGAAAAGCAAAACTAAACAATAATACAGGCTGCTACAAACAAACATACATACACATGCACCCACTACACTATACTTTCTAGTAAATGTAAAAGGTTTCTTTTGCAATGTAGTCCTGTACTCAAAAATGCACAAAAAGCTTACAATTCAATGTAATATACTGTGTGTTGGGCATAAGCTCTGTGCTGAGAAGCAATCCTGACAAGATTGTTGGGATCATCCTCTCCCATTGAGTGACAGCAGCTTGTAGGAGCTGCTGTGCATTCATGAGAAGTTTATTCATATCAGGTCACAGGTCTATAAACACTTGCACATAAATCTTGTAGCTGGTCCTTCGTCCACTCTCCCATCTCTCCTCCACACTGCTCCAGACAATACACATACCACATTGGCACTAAGATCATCAGTTCAGCTCTCCTCACCCTCCTCTCCTCTTAGCTTCTTAGCAGAGAGCTTAGCCCCACCCACAGTATATTACATTGCATTGTAAGCTTATGGTACATTTTTGACTATAAGAGTACATTGCAAAATGTATTCCTGTATCATTAGGAATCTAAAAAAGCAAAACAAATTGTCCCCCATAAGTCTCCTTTAATGCAATGCACTATAATGTGCATGGGCTCATTAAACACACCAGAATGGGAAATGGGGTCATAAAAAGCTGTCATGTGAACAGGTGCCCCATGGAAGATGTTCCCCTCTATTCTTGTTCTGGTGACAACAAAAATGTTCCCTCACTTTCACTCCTGGTGAGAGATAAAATGTTCCTAGGATAGAAATAAATAGCAATACAAACTTGACAGAAATGCTAACCTTCCCTCCATGCTATTCAAAATAATGGGGGTTATTCACTAAAGAGCCAGTGGATCCAGCCATAGCTTCGGCTGATCCTTTGGCTCTCTTCGGCCACCTCTGCCCTTCGGTTCAGTCGAACTGAAGGGCTGCTGTACGGGCTATTTACAATAGCCCGTACAGCAGCCAAAGGCGGCCAAGCGGCTCAGCCGAGCCAAAGGCATATTCTTTAGCTCGACTGAGCTGAAGCGACAGCCAAAGCAGGGAGAATGGCCTGCCCAGTTGTAATGACAGAGCGGCCGGCTCGCTCCGCCCAGTTGTAATGACAGATCAGCATCCCTAAATGCCCTAGGGACGCTGATCTGTCACTAAATAACAAGAACTCGGTGGAGCCGGCCATGATGTCACGGCTGTTATTCATTGGCCGGGACCTACTAGAAGGCCAAGGTTATTCTTTGGCCGGGACCTCTGGCAAGTGGCGGCCAATAGGAAACAGTTGGGTGGAGCTTGCTGTCACTGCTAGCTCCGCCCAATTGTTTTCTTTTTTATATTTTTCTTTTCTTTTTAATTTTCCTATTTTGTATCATTATTTAAAATAATTTCTCATTCTTTTTTTTCTTCACTTTTTTGACTTATTTTCTATTCTGCACGGTACCACAGAGGGATTCGGCTATTCACTCACTGCCGTTCGGCCCATATGAGAATAGGGGCGAACGGCAGCGAGTGGGCTGCTGGAGCTTCGGAGCTGCCAGAGCTTTGGCTCAACCGATCCAGATGTTGGATCAGCTGCGTCGAACTCCTTCTGCACTCCTTCGGCTCACCAAAGGCAGCTGATGTACGGCTGATATCAGTGATACAAGACTGAAGTGAATAGCCAAAGTGAATAGCCAGCTCACTTCGGCTGGCTTATTCACTCGGCAGCCTTTGGCAACTTTGTGAATAGCCCTATACATATGTAGAAATATAGTATAGTATAGTTAACAGCAATTTTTCTTCAGCAAACACATATTATACAGTACATGTATGTAGAATATATTTATTTCAGGTTGTGTTGTAAAACTGTGAGGGTTGAGATAGTTCACATGATCAGACTTTATTTAAAAGAAACCGAGAGAATGTGAAAGCTGTAATTGCTGAGCTCTCCTTCTGGAAATGCTAGTTGCCTGGCTTTCATGGTGTTCCAGTGCTTTTAGTGTTTTATGATTTACGAATCTGCTTCTTCCAGGCCACATAGACAGTCAGGCAGCTAATATTGTTAGAAGAATGAAGAAAACATTCTTAGTACAGGTTTCTTTTAAAAGACAAAGAACTATAGTTAAATCTGTGTTATACATTACTACTCTGTGTTGTATACCTGTGTCATATACAACTGTTGCATGGCTAGTGATACACGAACTAAAATAATATTTGTGACATTTATTGTAATTCACATTAGTCAGGAAATGGTTAATGTATGCTGAAAGGCACTTAAAATCCCCTTAATAGATAACAACATCCTATTAGAATATGCTGTACATTTCTGGGCATAGATATATGTTGGTCAATGTTAAAATGTGAACAAAAAAAACTAAAGCGATATGCTGCAAAGTGATTTTCTCTCTCTACAGGTTCTGTTAATGGATGTTCTGAACCCTCAGGTTAAATATCGTCTAGCTCATACTTCGGTTTTGAGGCAGGTACTTAGGGATTGCAGTGGCTTTTTAAAGGACAAAGTTGTTTTCTTGCTCTGGGCTATTTTGAAAGAGCAATTATTTGGTAAATTCTATTAAAATGAACAGTAAGAATTATGGCACTGCATCATACTTTTCTGGCTTTCATATTCTCTTGAGATAAAATATCCTATCTTGCCATTTTTGTAACATCTGTCCAGAAATATGAACTATTAAATATATATACAGTAGGTTGTGACTGATGTATCAAAAAAAAGGGGACTCATATTTTTTCCTCCTAAATCCTCATCATCTTTGGACTATTGATGCAGTTTCACAGCAGAGCCTACAGCACTGCTGATGTGGCTTGTTCTTCATTAACTTCTTCCTCAGATCACAGCTCTAAATAATATTTAAACACTATTTTGTGACACAGCCAGGGACAGCAGCATTTACTATTGTCTGTCCATTGGCAGTGCTGGGTCTGTTAGATATCAAGAATAAGAGTAAGAAAGGGAATAGGTATTAACAGTGAGTCACTACTGATTTTACACAGCTCAGCAAAGCTTGCCCCCCTTCAATCAGCACACATTTTAAGATGATAACATCACCCAGCCCACCAACAACAGCCAAAGCCCACAAAACTTGCTGGTTAGTTAGTGCCACGTTTGTGCTGGTTTGTGCCATTTAAATCTCCATTTTATTGCCTTTTGTTTTCGAGTTAACTATTTATTAAAGGTCACCAAAGGTCACCCAGCCCCCCTACAACAGCCAAAACACATGAAACTTGCTGGTTAGTTACTGCCAGGTTTGTGCCGTTTAAATCTCCATTCTATCGCCTTTCGTTTTCAAGTTATTAACGGTCACCCAGCCCCCCTACTATAGCCAAAAGACATGAAACTTGCTTGTTGGTTAGTTAACATTTGTGCTGCTTTGATTTTTAAGATAATAGCAATTGTTTTTTTTTTAAGATAATGACATCACCCAGTCCCCCTACAACAGCCAAAAGACACAAAAGAAATATAGCACTAGCTAACCAGCAAGTTTTGTGTGTTTTTGCTGTTGTAGGGGGTGATGTCATCATCTTATAAAAAAAAAAAAGCTGCTTTTATCTTAAAAATAAAAGCAGCACAAATGTTAATTTTTGCGGCACAAACCAGCACATACGTAGCACTAAAGAAACATACTAGAATTTGTATTTGTGCCGATTGTACAGGGGCCAGCTTTGCTGAGCTATTTTACACTATAAATTAGAAAGTAAAATGGTAAAAAAAAACATTTTACTGTACAATATTTGTGGCTTATAAAAGGTAAAAGGACTCTCTTTATTTCTTCTTGTGATAATATTGTCTGTGCAAATCAAACTCTCGTTGAGTTTAAAATCCACTTATTAGACCACAATGAAGAAAAATTAGAGTACATGAAAGATGTTGTGCAGAAAAAATCAAATCACACTTCTGAAGTGCAGAAGGAGTTCGACTCAGTCGATCCAACATCTGGATCGGCTAAGCCGAACCTCCGGCAGGCTACTCGATGCTGTTCAGCCTATTCTCATAGATGCCAAACAGCAGTGAGTGAATAGCCTAATGCCGCTGATGTAGGGTGAAATGAGAACTTGTCGGAGTCGGCGGGGATATGAAAGCCGACTCTGCTAAGCTCTCATCCTAATGACAGAACAGCGTCCCCTGGTTACCTAGTAACCAGGGGACGCTGTTCTGTCATTAAGATGAGAGCTTAGCAGAGTCGGCTTCCATATCACCGCCGGCTCTCCTAAGCTCTCGTCGTAATGACAGATCGGCGTCCCTGGTTACCTGGTAAACAGAGACGCCCGTCTTATGAAGGGGTTGGGGCTTCATGCAGGGTGCTGCTACCTCATCTCTGGTCTATGTGCCCACCACCAGGGTGTCCACCATGATACCCAGCCTGCCTTACCCCCAGAGCAGCGTCCATTCTCAGCAGGGCAGTCCGGTGTCTGGGCACAACATGTGGGCACAGGCTGGGGCAGAGGGCTCATCTTACAACCCCGGGACCCCTCACCAGCCGGTGTCTCCCCGCTTCCCCTTCCCCTCCAGCCTCAGAAACACACTGAGAACCCGGCGGAGCCGCTGTGATATCACAGCGGCTCCGCCAGGTTCTCAGTGTAATGACAGATGGGTGTCCCTGGTTGCCCGGTAACCAGGGACGCCTGTGACGGACCCCAGTACTCAGGATGAGTATGCCCGCCGCTGTATTCTTCCTTGCTCAGGAGATATTGCAACCCGATGATCTTTAGCTCCCAGTTTCCCAAGTCACTAGTCGAGACTCAAATGTAGGGTGAAACAAACTCTGATTTATTGAGAAAATGTGCAACCTTTTATACAGAAAGTGATCAGATTATAATCCCATCACATCCACCCTGCCCTCCCTAGACATTCTGACTGCACAACCCAGCAGGGGTCCACCTGCTAAAGAGCTCCAGACAGCCATAGCAGGAGTCTGGCAAGAATGTCATTGTCCTGAGTAGTGATGGGCCGGGTGTCGAATCGAACATCGGCAGTTCGAGCGCTCGAACGCCAAACTTTATGGGACGTTCGCGGTTTGTTCGACCGCGGACATTCCATCATTTAAAATGCCACTGAAGCTCTGATTTGTTAAAGTCTTGCACCTGACCACAGGTCAGGTGCAATACTTTGCCCAATCAGGGCACAGCGGAGGAGGGGCCTGAAGGAGAAAGTTCTCTATCAGGTCCCCCCATGCTGATTGACAGCAGGCAGTGGGCGCATGCAATAGCCAGCTTGCTATTGCATTTTACAATATCCAATAGCAGGCTGGGTATGGCTCACAGCCTGCAATGAAGAGGAGGCAGGGGGGCGGGGCAGAGGAGCCGCGGCCAGATCGGATCGTCGACGGACCAGGGGACCGGAGGCCGGGACGGGAGCGGAGGTAAGGGGGGCAGCAAAGGCATGCAGCGGCCTGTGTTTGAAGGGACACAGGCCCCTGCAGCCACAGTTTTCTTACATGTACCGGCAGCTGTATGGGGGTCGAACATTCGACCCCCATACACTTGCATTGAGTTCAAGTTCGTATTCGAACATTTCCCATCCCTAGTACTGAGCTCCTTCAGAGTACAAAGGGAGATAACGAGGGGTGGTGCTGGCAGTCTTTTCATAAACGGGTTACACAGTATAACACAATTAAACATAACCCAACACCAATACACATTTAACTCATAAACTGATGACCATGTCGTCACAACGCCCATCTGTCATTACACACAGAACCCGGTGGAGCCGCTGTGATATCACTGCAGCTCCAACGGGTTCTCAGTGTACTACCCAGTAACCAGGGACGCTGATCTGTCTCTGCAAGTGGCCGGAGCCAGCCGTGAGATGACGGCTGGCTCCGCCCAGCTGTCAGTAGCAGGCTGTCGGCCGGCCAATGGCAGAGACAGACCTGCGTCGAATTTCACCTATGGCTTCGGCTCGACTGAGCCCCTTTGGCCAACTTCGGGAGCTGTACAGGCTATAGTGAATAGCCCATACAGCAGCCCTACGGTTCTACTGAACCGAAGTGGTCCTGGGACTGAAGCTAGCCGAAGGATCGGCCGAAGTTACGGCTAGATCCTTCGGCAGCTTTGTGAATAACCCCCTCAATGTTTAGACAGCAGCAGAGAAGAAACATTTAGTACACACAAGTGTTTAAATTAAAATAAAAACAGTACTTATGAGGTACCAAAATTATCAGTTAGGGCTCTATTCACAAAACTGCCATAGGCAGTGCATAACCGACCCGAAGTGAAGTGAGCCGAACGCTGTTCGGCCTTTCACTTCAGGCTTGTACGGCTGAATTTAGCCGGATATCGGCTAAATATAATATCAGCCGTACATCGGGTGGCTTCATATCGGCCGAACATGCTCAGCATTTTCGTCCGACCCGAAGTGCAGAAGGAGTTCGACTCAGGCGATCCAACATCTGGATCGGCTAAGAACGAACCTCCGGCAGGCTACTCGCTGCTGTTCGGCCTATTCTCACATGTGCCGAACAGCAGTGAGTGAATAGCCGAATGCCGTTGAGCGGCATTCGGCTCGGCTATTCTGCTCAGTAACCTGTGGTACGGAGCAGAATAGAAAAACAGTCAAAAGAAAACCATAGTTGTTGATTTACAAAAGGTGTAGAGGCAGTTCACTTAGCAAAATGAACATTCTTTGAGCTTAGCAATAAGGTGAAGCTGTGTTCCCTCTAATCAACCAAGCATGTCCTATCTAGAAATTCTGTTTTCCCTCATACACAATTGGGCATACAAAGTGAACAAAGGTTACCAAATTTAGTTTGAAAAGGGAAAAACCTTTATTTATTTAGTACATAAGCCCCATAGTGTACATCAGAGTTTTGCAGAAAAATATAGAATTATAGTGTGTTAGGAAGAAATAAAGGCTTCAACTGTGTTACCCTTTTTTGGGTGAAATTATTACTTGGAAAGATTACCAGTTTCTTTTGTTTTACTTCCACTGCCACAGGGAGGAAAAACATAGTGAGTTCAACTTTGGCAATAAATTAATAAAACCAAATGTTACCTTAGTATCAGTTATAAAGGTTAATTACACCATATAATTATTTTGTTATGTTGAGCAGGACAAAAAGGCCCTATCTTGTTCAACAGCATTTTTTAACGTAAAAACTACACATATTTGTTAAAGGAAAAGTATTAGGAGAGTAAAATGAACTCTTCCCAAACACTGCAGCTGTCACACCCTGGCTCTATAGATCAAGAACTAAACCACTGATCGCTCAGCTCACGGTCTTCTACCTTCTCTCTTGCCAAACTACTCAAATAAAACAATTAGTTAATGTAAGCTGACAAATATATTTATATTTATATATTTTAATCAGTGTTGTTTTTTTTCAGGGGATCAAAGGTTCTTTGAAATATACTAAATTATTGTATACGTACAGATATTATATGATACTGTACATACAGTACGTATTATGTTTTTAATAGATAAAGTATTTTGTTACATTTCTTATACCAAACATTTGCATGAAAGAGACTATTAAGAATAGCAAATTTAATGAACACAAATATGTTTATATTACTCATGCACAGGTAATTTTTAATCAAATAATGTAATTCAGAGTAAATTGATTATTTTTTAATTATTACATAGGCATGTTTTAAGTTGCTCACTGTAATGTACATTCTCATAGGGGCCGAACGGCAGTGAGTGAATTAGCTGAATGCTGCTGAGCGGCAATCTCCGTACCTCCGTGGTACCGAGCAGTATAGAAAATAAGTGAAAAGAAAGAGAAAAAAAATAACAAGTAGAAAAATTATTTTAGCAATGAAAATAAAAAGGAGAATAAAAAAAATTAAAATGATTTTAAAGAAAAAAAACAATTGGGCGGAGCTAGCAGTGACAGCTAGCTCCGCCCAACTGTTTCCTATTGGCCGCCACCTGGCAGAGTCTTCTAGCAGGTCCCGGCCAATGGATATAAACTGGGCAGAGCTGGTTGTGACATCATTGTCATTACAAGTGGGCGGAGTCAGCCGTGAGATCCAGGCTGGCGCCGCCCAGCTGTCATTTGCGTGGAGATCGGTTAGCTTTGACTGACCTTTCTCCATGTTTCGGCTTTCACTTCAGCTCAGTCGAGCCAATGCAATTTGCCTTCGGCTGCTGTACGGGCTATTGTGAATAGCCCGTACAGCAGCCCTTTGGTTCAACTGAACCAAAGGGCAGAGGCAGCCAAAGAGAGCTGAAGGATCAGGTGAAGCTACGACTGCATCATCAGTAGAACCGAAGGGCTGCTGTACGGGCTATTCACTAAAGCTCCCGAAGTTGGTTGAGCGGCTCAATGGCTACTGACAGCTGGGCAGGTAACCAGGGGGTAACCAATGAGAACTCGGCAGATCCGTTGTGATATCACAGTGGCTCCACGAGTTCTCAGTGTGTAATGACAGTTCAGCGTCCCCTGGTTACCTAGTAACCAGGGGATGCTGAACTGTCATGAGAGCTCAGCGTGGCCGGCAGTGATATCAATCCCAGCCCCGCTGAGCTCTCATGACAGTTCAGCGTCCCCTGGTTACCAAGTAACCAGGGGACACTGAACTGTCATTACAATGAGAGCTTAGCGGAGCCTCTTTCTTCCCAGCAGGCTTTATGCTTACATTGGTCTTTAGATCTCACTAGAAGAGCGTTGTATATTTATGCGAGCACGGCTTTGTATGGACTTTCAATCCTTTCTGGCTACATTCTGCAGAATAATCCATCTTTAACTGTGTGCTCATAAGGTCCTCCTGCTTTTGCATTTGCTGATGGATGAAAGGACACACATAGTAACTTTATTAAGATGACCTGTGCAGTGGCAGGACCTGAGCCTGTCTGAGAGCCAGTTCAAGGTGACAGAGCGACGTGAAATTGAGCGATGGACTTTATGAAACTTAGTAACTTACTCAGAAAAAACTGGTTTTAGACTGCTTAACATAGGAATGGCCCATTTTGCTGATCCCCAGGGCTTGTATCCCCAGCAGCCAGGCTGCAGAGCTCATTAGGAAAGCAGGACGGATGACATTGACGTAAGCAAGCTGCTGTGCAGTTGATTGATCTGAAGTGCACTCAGCTTGAGAGATATTTTCTGTAACAGATGTAACTGTCATTACTATGACGGAGGTACCGAGCAGAATAGCCGAGCCGAATGCCGCTCAGTGGCATTAGGCTATTTTCTCACTGCTGTTCGCCCCCTATGAGAATAGGCTGAACGGCAGCGAGTAGCCTGCCGGATGTTTGGCTCAGCTGATCCAGATGTTGGATCGGCTGAGTCGAACCCCTTCTGCACTTCGGGTTGGCTGAACATGCTGAGCCACCCAAAGCAAGCCGATGTACGGCTGATTTTAGCTGATGTATGGCTGAAATCAGCTGTATGAGCCTGAAGTGAATAGTCGAACAGCGTTCGGCTCACTTCACTTCGGGTCGGTCATTCACTTGGCTGCCTTTGGCAGCTTTGTGAATGACCCTCTAAATGATTTTATACATACAGATATTATATGATACTGTACATACGTGTTATGTTTTTAATAAAGTATCTTGTTATGTTTCTTATACCAAATATTTGCATTAAGGAGACTATTAAGAATGAATACCAAGTTTTATGAACACAAATATGTTTATATTACTCTGTATTGCATTTTTCATGCACAGGTAATTTTTAATCGGATAATGTAATTCAGAGTAAATTGATTATTTTTTAATGATTACATAGGCATGTTTTGCATTACTCACTGTTTACATGTACTGTAGTTTAATCATTGTGTAATCATCTTGTGGGATGAGCATTCAGGCTATGATTTTTAATTTCCCTCTCAAACACAGGCAGAAAAAGCATAGTGCAGGACCCTTCACAAAGTAATTGAAAGTACAACATAAGTGCTTTTGGAGAATATTATTAATTCATTGTTAACCTCCAACTTTCTTGTCAGCTTAGATCACAGATATACTGGTGAAGACAGAATATAGTAATCATGATCACTCTAGTGATGAAGATTTAAAAAAATGACAGATTTATTAATTTACTAGTTATTAACTTACCTTCTGAACAGAAGAACTAGGAAACTGGTTTCCAATTCGCAAATACTTCTTGTGTGTATTTGCCATTTTTTTGTTTTAAATAATGTTTTGAAGTAATGTGTGATATTTCACTTGTTTACTTTGGGGGCTATTCACAAAGCTGCCAAAGGCAGCCACGTTAATAACCCAGCCGAAATTCAGCTATTCACTCCCTCCAGCTCAGTACGGCTAATTTAATCCGTACATTGGCTGCTTTTGGTCAGCCATACATGCTCTGCATGTTCGGCTGAGCCGAAGTGCAGAAGGACTTCGACTCAGTCGATGCAACATCTGGATCGGTCGAGCCGAAGCTCCAGCAGCTCACTCGCTGCCGTTTGTCCCTACTCTCATAGGGGCCGAATGGCAGTGAGTGAATAGCCGAATGCCACCGAGCGGCATTCGGCTCGCCTATTCTGGTCGGTACATTATAGAAAATAAGTGATAAGAAAGGTAAAAAAAAAAAACAAGTATAAAAATTATTTCAAAAATGAAAATAAATAGGAGAATTTAAAAAATGTAAAAGATAAAAAAACAATAACTGTTTCCTATTGGCTGGCACCTGCCAGAGTCTTCTAGCAGGTCCCGGCCAATTAATAAAAACTGGACAGAGCTGGTCTGCCCAGTTGTTATTGTTTAATGAGAGATCAGTCGGCTGCGGCCAACCTTTCTTCATGCTCTGGCTGTCACTTCGGCTCAGTCAAGCCGAAGCATATGCTATTGTGAATAGACTATATAGCAGCCCTTTGGTTCAAATAAACCGAAGGGCAGAGGCGGCCAAAGAGAGCCGAAGGTTCAGCCGAAGCTACGGCCATATCCTTCGGCTCCATAGTGAACAACCCCATTTGTTTTTTGCTTTGTGACTCTAAAGCATTATCCCCTTCCCAACCCATGATTTAATTATTCCATCACGGTCTTTCAGTTCCTTAATGACCGGTGACAGAATAATCCTGCCATGCGGTACAATGAGAGCTGGTCCGTGCATAGACCAGCGCTCATTGAGTTATTGTTGTTGATGGGTCCCCCAGGATGCAGACCCTCAAAGGCAATTTAGGTGGTCGCAGCATAGTGATCACCACCAAGTCAGCTGTGTATTATCAAGTGATACAAAGGGGTCTATTCACAAAGCTGCCGAAGGATCTGGCCGTAGCTTCGGCCGATCCTTCGGCTGGCTTCGGCCCCAGGACCCCTTTGGTTCAGGAGAACCGAGGGGGTGCTGTACGGGCTATTCACAATAGCCCGTACAGCTCCCGATCACGGCCGAGCAGCTCAGTCGAGCGCTGAGCCGTGCTGAAAGCCGAAGCTGGCCGACCGACTGCTTCTGAGAGCTTGACCCCTTCGGTTCAATAGAACCGAAGGGCTGCTGTTCGGGCTATTCACTATAGCCCGTACAGCTCCATAAGTCGACTGAGCTGAGGTGAAAGCCGAAGCTGGCTGAACGGCCGGCCATCGGTCGACCGACAGCCTGCTACTGACTGCTGGGCGGAGCCAGGTAACCAGGGACACTAATCTCCAGACAGCGCAACTATAGCCGGGAGCCCCAATAAGATAGCGGCTCCCGGCCGCCCGGGAGAGAAACACTTTCTCCCAGAAAGGTTTACTACTATTTTTTTACTACTTTTTAAACCGTCTTTTCTATTCTGCTCGGTACCACAGAGGTACTTGGCTCTTCACTCACTGCTGTTCGGCATCTATGAGAATAGGCCGAAAAACAGTGAGTAGCCTGCCGGAGGTTCGGCTTTGCAGATCCATATGTTGGAGTCAAACTCCTTCTGCACTTCGGGTCAGCCGAACATGCTGAGCATGTTCGGCTGACCAGAAGCCAGCCGAAGCCACCCGATGTACGGCTGATTTCAGCCAATATATGGCTGGAATCAGCCGTACCAGCCTGAAGTGAATAGCCGAACAGCGTTCGGCTCACTTCGCTTCGGGGCGGTTAGTCACTCTGCTGCCTACAGCAGCTTAGTGAATAGACCCCTTAGTATCAAAAACCCCAGTAAATTAAAAAAAATGAACCCCTTAGTGTCCCAAAAAAATTAAGCAGTTTAACATTTTCTAAACTGTAAAAAAGTAATAGTTAAAAAAGTCAAATTAAAAAAAGTTTAATAAAGTTTAGTTAGGAGACAAACATACCACATTCTAAAATTGTTCCACACTAAAATTGTATTTTACTCCTTGTGTTTTGTGACCTATAACTCACACGATAAACCCTATAAATCAAGACAAATAAAATAATGTATTATATATTACTTTCTGTTAGCTACACTATTATGTACACAATATTATTGCCAAAACTGTGGAAAATGTGGTGTTTTTTTTTGTCCCTTTTTTTCATCCTTTTTTTTTGTAATTTATTTTTTTAATAAGAATTTATATATGCATATGTGACATCAAATTAAAGCCCATTTTGTCCTTTAAAAAACTATTAATAATATGCGTAGGTGCAAGAAATGAGATGGAAATTAGGGTTAAACAAACACATAGCAGAAATGGCAAAATTGCTCTGGTCCCCAGGAACGAAAACATTTTCTGGAGCTGTGTCACTAAGGGGTTAAAGTAAAAAGGCAAAGTATAAAGGTGCCCATACACTGCACGTACGAGAATCGCTGGAAATCCCGCGACCGTACGATAATCGTGCAGTGTATGGAAGGCGTGCGGCCGTTTCTAATGTACGTTGTATGGATGTCACCAGCACTCCAAGTATGACAGAATACATTAAGATTTTAGTGAATCTTCATTTTATTTTTGAAGTCACTTAAAGTGGAAACACAAGGGGCGAAGGGGGTTCTTCACAGTAAGATCAGTTAGGGTCTGGAACTCACTGCCACAGGCGGTGATTTCAGCAAATAATGTGGAATTGTTCAAGAAACTTTTGGACGATTTCTTAAGGGACCGTAATATACAGGGGTACAGGTAATATACAGGGGTACAGGTACTCCTAGAATGAGATCCTAATAGGTTGGACTTGATGGACTAATGTCTTTATTCAACCTCAAATACTATGTAGCTATGTAACTATGTAACTATTTTGGTGTGTCCTGTCATAGCATTTTAACATGACATTTGTAACAAGGTTAACCTTTTGTTATGGCGGGAATTATGACGTCAATAGGGTGGTCTTATGTGTTAATCAGTCTTGTGTATGTGTATATAATGGTGATGGTGTAAACTCTGCAATGTTCACTTTAAGCCTGATGAAGGGGACCCTGCGCAGCCCTGAAAGCGCTTGTTTCCACTTTAAGTGACTTCAAAAATAAAATGAAGATTCACTAAAATCTTGACGTATTCTGTCATACTTGGAGTGCTGGTGACATCCATACAACATTTTATCCGATACGGCGCCATCCGTAGTCATTACGAGCACCCATTTTTCCACATGGGAAGTCCGGTAAGGTGTGCTACACGTCCTTGGACATTCGTTTCTAATGTACGGTCGCACAACTTTTGTATATCGAGCATGTTGGAAAACCAGCCGAGATAGACTGTGATAAATGTGCTAATACCTCATTATAAAGGATTGCCATTTATCTTACATTTAGAATATTAAATGTGTAATACTTACTCCATGAAAAGGGTCCACATGTCTAAGAACATGTTATAAGTGGAAATATAGTTGAATACACTCAACGTTTCCTGCATTTAGCCATTTCACAATTTTTTTTGCATAATAGAAAAAGACTCAAATTAAAAGACAAGTGTACTGTGGAAAGTACACTAACCCACCAGCCTAAGCTCTTTTACACTTTAACCCTTATAAAACAAACTTAACTCACTCCATGAAGACAGCTGTGGCTTTGTTTATACAGTAGAAGTCAGAAGTCATAGAGTTGTATAGGGCCATCATCTGACAGTCTCCAGGCTATACCAACCAATTAAAAATCACCTTTTATTGATTTGACTATATTAAAATAATCTTGATACACTGTTATATGCTAATTTACTTTGCAGACCATTATCACTTTTTTATCTGTCTTATAGAATATGCCTAACACCCAGCCTTAAGCTTTGTTATTTATAATGCACACTCTACACAATTTTAGGGGTGTATTTATAAAACTAAATGAAGCCAAGGAGCATAGGAAAACCTGTGCTCCTCGGCTCCATTTAGTAGCCATAATGCATTGTAACTCTAAAACTCAGATGTTCACACTAGCCTGGTGGTCTGAGCTCTTCTTTGTACAAGTTGTGCGCTGCAACGCTTCCCCTATACAATCTTGTGGAAATGTTTTGGACTGGGTCCTACCCACAATTTCTTTCTTTTAACTTTTTTTATTTTTTGTTTCTAAATGTATTTATATATTTTTTATTATTTTATGGTATTGATGCAGTAGTTGTTCTGCACACAGTGAGGGCTAGACAGATCTGTAATTCCACTGCCAGCTTACATTTTCTCCTCCAAGTCTAAGTGACTAAGTGCAGCCAGCTGTATTTTTTTGGAAAGTCATGTCACTGGAGGGAAAACCTATGTCCATCGGCGGCCCGCCATTCCACAATGCAGAGGTATGGGCTGACAGCAGCAAAATGAGGAGGGGGAATTATTTGGCCAGGGGGAAGAGCAGGCAGCAACAAAAATTAAACCTAGAATCATGGCCATAGGCTGCCTATTCTTCCCCAAATAAAGACTATACAAGCTAGTGTAGCTTTTTTTGCAGCTCCAGATGGCAGCTGATGTCCACTGCCATCTTAAGCCTTACTGTTCATCTACAGTACAATATTTGTGGATCTCAAATTGTCTCTAAAATAATATTACACTCCAAATTATATTACAAGATAAAACATGTCTCTTTTCTCCCTCTCATATTGGGGCTTAACCAAACTGCTTACATACTGTCCATACACTGAACAATATTTGTGGCTATTATCTCTCACATAATACACTCTAACTTTTATTGCAATCTTGCTAAACCTGCCTTGTTGCTTTCTATTTTCTGTCTATTCATTTATTCTCCTACTGTCATGATGCTAGCCAATTTTTATCACACACATGTCTGAAGTTCATATTTTAACTTTTTGGGGAATAATCAGAGACATGGAGATGGGAAGGAGTTTGGGGAATGTCGAGTTGTGGTTTTCAAGTGTTTTTGTGCACTCTGACATTTTATTAAACTTTTAAAGACAATGTAGTGTGGTACTGCAAACAAACAGAAGCTCACCTGTTTTTCCACTAGCCAATTTGTACAAAGTTAAGGGCTTTAGCTTTGTTTGTTTTTGTAATTTTCCAATAGCTTTTAGATCTGTTGTGACTGCTACTTCTACTGTTGAATGCAGGGCCATTAATGCTGAATAAAAAAAAGTAAATAAACTCTTCATTATATTTACAATTTATGATATATGGATTAACAGATCATACAGATATATCACAACAATATCCTCATTTTATCATTTAAATATACATTATCTTTATTGCACAGTCATTTATGATATATTGTTCAATAAATGTGAGAAAGAATATAGGACAGATCATAACAACAACATATTAGAAGCATTATTAAGTGTTGACACTTCATTGCATCTCTAATTGCTGCTTTGTTACACATCTGTCGCTGAAATTTTAAAGGTTATTTTAAGGTAATAGTTTGAAGAAATGCTGTTTTTTCCCAGAATTTTAATCTCTCTGTTTATTATGCATGTATTATCCTGTTTCTGTGGCAGGCTACAATGTAGGATAATTTTACCTTTCCATTCACTCTGCTATTAATGTGTTACATAACACAGTGATTTTCTGTACTTAAAGAAACATGTAGACTGCAATGCCTAGTTGCTTGGCTCTCTCTTTTTTCAGTATTTTGAGTCTCTGATATGGAACAAGCATGAAGCAAGACAGGGTCAGTATGTTCTTACCTGCCTGTTTCAGTTCAGTGATTATCAGAGCAGTCAGGTAACAAGGATTTAAAAAGGGAAAGATCAGTAATGGCAGCCTACATATTTTTAACACAAATAAAAAAGTCTGCACTTAAAGCCAAACAGCATATATTAGCAAATGTGTGCCCATTAATTGGATGAAATCCTACATTCCTACAAAACTCCTAAAGATAGAACAAGTCATACATAGGGATCTATTCACTAAGCTGCCGAAGGATCTAGCCATAGCTTCAGCTAGCTTCGGCACTGGAACCCCTTCGGTTCAGTAGAACCGAAGGGCTGCTGTATGGGCTATTCACTATAGCCCATATAGCTCCCAAAGTTGGCTGAGCGGCTCAGTCGAGCCGAACCTTTCCCTGAACTTAGCTATTGCACCCGTCCACTGCTGCTGTCAATCAGCAGAGGGTGACCTGCAGTTCTCCATCAGGTCCCCCTCTGGTGATTGACAGCAGCAGAGGGCGGGTGCAATAGCTAGTTTGCTATTGGCTATTGCAAATTGAAATAGCCAATAGGAATCTAGCTATGCATTCCTATGCTGCTTTTATTTTTATTTTTATTTTTTTTTTGACGACAGCAGAACCGCCCGGCCAAAAGAAAACAGTTGGGCGGAGGTAGCTGTCACTGCTAGCTCCGCACAATCGAAAAAAGCAGCAACACAGCTAGTCGCACAGACACACACACAAACTAAAAAAGTACTACGAAAAAAGGACTGTTTGGTATGTAGCCACAGTGAATACAGGTAGGGAAACACTCCACTCTTTCCAGCCCCCTAAACTGCAATCCACCTCAAAGTTTCAGTGACATTTTATAGCAATTAATATAGCACTCTGTATAGCACTGTATAGCTTTGTGGCAGAATATTAGCACAGTACAACTGCCCTAATTGTCTCTTCCTACAATCACTGACAGCTGTCCCAAACTATACTTCAACACACACTGCCAAAAGGGCTGCAGGAGAGAAGACCTTTTATAGTGAGGGTGCTAGTACATTGTTCACAACTAGGGTTGCACAGATACCAAGTACAGTACTCGGTACAAGTACGAGTACATGTACCGATACTTTTGAGCTCCAAGGCTACACTAGAGAAAAATTCAAAAGTTAGGAGGCAGCTGTCATTTGTAAGGAGCACACGGAGCTCCTAGGATTTGTACATCTCTGTTTTAATGTACGATTTTGTTTTTATACATATAAATTGATGCACAGATACCAGTTTTGCGAGTACGAGTACTGGCACTTGCCGAGTACTTACAAGTAGTGATACATTTTTGTTTATTGTCATGTGACAGTTTTTCTAAAACAATACAGACTAATGATTTCAGGACAGTGGTGGAGCACCAGAGCCAGGTCCCAGCTGCAACCGCTGCAACCCTGGTAGTTCTCATGAAAATGCCAAGTATCTGCACTGGTACTCGAAAAGTATCTGTGCATCCCTATTCACAACACAATAGTGGACGCAGTAATGCACTTGACCACAGTTGAATGCAAGTCATTATGGGACATTTGTTTTTTCTCTCCCGTCGGGAACGCCCTTGAACATCCAGAGTTTGGGTGAATGTTGAATAGGTAAAGCTTTGACTGAACTTTACATCAGCCTAAACCTTATCCCTACTGCCAAGACTTCTGACTGAAAAGTAATACAGACACAGTTCACTCACTTTTACTATTATATTCCAACTAAAAAATTACAATAACGTTCTCAGTTTTGCTAAAACATTTATGGAACTGTACATTGGATTTAGTCTGGTTTATTAGACATTTCCATCTAGTAAGTACAGCTACCACTTGTGTGAGGTAACTGTCTTGCAATGCGGATAAAGTATATGCTTTTTTGCAGAAACACATGCTTCAGCATACCAGTTGATGTCTGGATATGTGAACCTACTGCTCCATATCCATTTCAGCATGCTGCCAGAAGTTCCAGCAGCATCATTTATGTCAGGTGACTAAAAACAAATATCAATAGTTACATTATAATTATGACCTTCCCCTTTTATATTTTCCACAATACTTCCACAGTCTTCAAAGATATCATTTATCACTGGCTGGATTTTACTAAATGATAAACCCCTTCTTCCTTTTTAGTTTTTTATATCCTTTTAAACACTCTATTACCTTCCAAAATCAATACGATATCCATTAATATCGTTACTTCCATCCAGCCATCCAGTCATTCTTACTAAGCAAATTTCATTCCGATTGAACTTTTGTTGTTAAACGTCAACCTAAAAAAAATGCATAGAGTTCCCCTTCCCAATTCATACCAGACCATTTAGGTCTTCCAAAAATGTTAGGGGGGACCCCTGAAAAGTCATACCATACCCTTTAGCCTGGTAGGAATTTTAGGGGAAAACCCAACTCCAAAAATAAAAAAAATGGCGTCCCCCTAAAATTCCTACCAGACCCAACAGTGGTCTGGCAGGGCAGGAAAGGGGGGGACAAGCAAGCACCCCCTTCCTGCACATACCAGGCCACATGCCCTCAACATGGGGAAGGTGCTTTTCCAGGGGGAGCCCCCTAGAAAAGCCCCTTGTCCCCATGGTTACCTCTACTCATTCACCAAAGAGAAATAGTAAATAGTAAATAAACACACACCACCTTGACAACGCCCTTTATTAGAAAAAAACACAGGACAGTTTTTGACAAGTCTTTAATTTAAAAAAAATTGTCAATCACATCGACCAGCAATGTAGATCCCTGTCAATCACGATGAATGACACCCGTCGACTCACCAAAATCCCCTAACATATTTTACCAGACCTAAAGGGTCTGGTATGAATTGGGGGAACCCCACGCATTTTTTTATATTGTTTCTGTTTCGTATACTGACCATTCTTCTGCCTTGCCCTTGTGTACTCTGCTGCCCGATTGGAACCAACCCCGGCTTGGATCTTGACCCTTCTTGACCCTTCTTCCCGGCTTGGATCTTGACCCTTCTTCTGCTTTGCCCTTTTGTACTTCATTGACCGATTGGACTTGATCCTGGCTCGTATCTCGGATTTAGGCTTGCACGGTGCTCCACACCACCGGCACTCGTGCCACTCGGTGTCCGCCACGTCTCTGTATCCATCCCGAGAGGCCTCAAGACCTGAGGTGCAAGGGAGGCCTCCTCACTACTACAATTTCACCTCAGGTACGTGACACTTACATTCTCAAACTTTTTCTCAATAATGAATCCAGATCAAACAAATAAACATCCCCCAGCAAAGCATTGCTTTACATTTTTGCCCAAACACTTACAATCATCGTGTTTCTGAACAGCTGCTTCCAAGTCTCTTAGCTCAGCTTCCCTAAACTTCCTAATCAGTACAAGATCACAAAAGGACAGTGCAGACTTCAACAACTGTTTATCTACTGGCTTGGAGAAGGGAGGAGGGAGGAGAGGGGGAAGGGAAGTAGCTTTATTTGCTGTGTCCGTCTGTTTTTGGAGACACACACAACTTACTTTCACACATAAGGGTGACTGCATAGCACTCTGCTTGAGAAAGGAGTCACTCTAAAACAGGAAGTCAGGACCAGTGCTCAGTGGACCAGCTGATTCTGCAGGAAACAAACTTTTAAATATCGAGGGGCAGCATTCATTGTAAGTGATTTCATCAGCATTTAAAATAGCTTAAAATCTTTTTGACTTTACTCCGTCAGGGACGGAGTAAACAGCGAAATCTCAGTGTTTGCTGACGATACCAAAATTGGGAGGGTTATAGAAACAAACCAAGATAGTATAACATTACAAGAGGACATGGATAGAATAGGGGAGTGGGCAACTTTATGGCAGATGAGGTTTAATGTCGATAAATGTAAAGTTATGCACTTTGGGATAAAACACAAGCAAATGGGTTATACAATAATGGGTATGCCGCTAGGGAAGTCTGAAATGGAGAAAGATTTGGGGGTCACTGTAGACCATAAACTCAATAATAGATTACAGTGCCAGGTTGCGGTAAGCAAAGCTAGTAGAGTCCTGTCCTGCATCAAGAAGGGAATGTTTTGCAGGGATAAGTCTATAATTTTGCCACTTTACACATCACTGGTTCGGCCTCACCTGGAGTATGCGGTGCAGTTTTGGGCACCGGTACACAGAGGGGATGTCCTTGAACTGGAGAAAGTCCAGCGAAGGGCGACCAAACTCATCAAAGGGATGGAGGACAAGAACTATGAGACACGGTTACTAAATTTAAATATGTTCACGCTGGAATTAAGGAGATTAAGGGGGGACATGATTTTCATGTACAAAATGTTCTATAGTCATAGCGACATTAGCAACAAACTCTTTACGATTAATTCCGTAACAAAGACTAGAGGCCACCACCTGAAACTGGTAGAAAAAAAATTCAAACACAAGGGGCGAAGGGGGTTCTTCTCAGTTCGAGCGGTTAGGGTCTGGAACTCGTTGCCACAAGCAGTGATTTCAGCTAATAATGTGGAATCGTTCAAGAAGCTTTTGGATGATTTCCTGAGAAACGGTAATATACAGGGGTACAAGTACTCCTAATAACGAGAGGACTCAGGGATCTATACACACACACACACAATAGGTTGGACTTGATGGACATGTGTCTTTATTCAACCTCAAATACTATGTAACTATGTAATATTACTTTGAATAGTAGGCTACCTTGGGCATGTTGGCAGAGATCTGAATCAGTACAATGTCATACAATACCATTATCCTTTGTAACCTGGCTAGCACAGATGTAAAACTCTTATTTATGTTTATATTCAATGCGTTTGTGAGATAAGGCTGGGTTCACACCATTTTCCTGACCAGATCTGGACCAGATCTGGAACGCAGTGCATTGCGTTTTTACTGCAATTTTGCCACGTTTAGATTTTTTTTCATTTTTTAGCTTTAAATAGTCTTACAGGTGCATTCCAGTGTGCTCCATGTGTTTATGATGCATTATTGATGCGTGTCTATGCATTCCAGTGCATTCTGGACCAGACAAAATGAGACATGCAGTGTTTTTCTGGTCTGGAATGGACTGTGCTAGTGGGAACAGAGGCCAGAAATAGCATAGGGATACATTGGGATGCATTTTGGGTCCAGAAACAGTCTGGTCTGGGGGTAATCTGGATGTGGTATGAATGGGCCCTAAAGGTACAGCTAGTCTGGACCCATCTTCACATTAAAATACAATTGCATATATTTTTTCTATTCGGACATTGCTGATCTTTGTCCCTGTCAGTGAAAAAAAAAAGTGTAAATGACTAACTTTCCTTCTTGCAGGGACAACACTGTTTAGAAGTATCTGAATTGTCAATTGACAGGTTAGAATAAGTTAATGTGGCATCATTAGCAATGAGTTGCTTCATTTTGATAAATGCATTATTCTGTTCAGATTGCCACTAAAATAATGGTGCTAAAACATCAGCAGGATTTGGAATGAATTTTTCCAGATAATTGGCCTTTCCTGGAACTGTTTCCAACTCAGTTAGGAGGGAGAAAGGGAGAGATCGAGGGTTTAGATGGTCTTGTGAGTGATTGCTGCAAATGTATCTGGATATAGATGAGATGTGTTCAAAAATACTTTGGCTGCTTGTAGAATGCATTATTTGCATCTAATTTTACTTCTCTTTCCCAGTGATTTTCAAGTACAATTTGAATAATGTTTACCTTTGCCTAACAAAGATGAGAGAGAGAGAGAGAGAGAGAGAGAGAGAGAGAGGGAAAGGGTGAGAGAGAGTAATTAACAAACATTCCAAGTGATGTAAATAGCAGTCCGTCCATTCCACATTCAAATCCTTGGCACATTGTTGTCTTACATGAGGCCCATTAGATTATACCATACCTATTACCTGATAGAAGTATTGTTGTATTGGTTTAGCTTATATGCTTGGCACTTTAAGGGCTCATGCACATGGCCATAATTAATTTACTGATATCTAAGCAGACTGTTGCTGGCAGAGACAGACAGAAAGACCCTGAGTAGAAAATCACATCTAATGGTCAGTAAGTGCTTATGGTCAACTATGCATTTAGACTCCTATACGTAAAGATCTGCAAAATTCTTCATTGATTCACTTGCTTAAATTTCATGCATAAATTACTGACCACGAATGCTGCTTTTCCATACTGATTTTACAAATCCTTAAGGAGTGCATTTTAACTTATTTAAATGCAGTAGTATGTATGAGTCCAAACAATACAATATAGCTGTGTACAGATGCTTAATAAACTATAGGATTTTTGGATCTTAACACAGTAATTTTTTATGTTCGTGTGCATGAGCCCTAATGTCAACCCCTTTCTCAGACATTTTATGCTTCTTCTTCATAATGAAGTTTTCCGTAAAAGTAGCATTCTGTATCTATGAAAAACATAATACAGTATGTGTAATATTACTTTGAATAGTAGGCTACCTTGGGCATGTTGGCAGAGATCTGAATCAGTACAATGTCATACAATACCATTATCCTTTGTAACCTGGCTAGCACAGATGTAAAACTCTTATTTATGTTTATATTCAATGCGTTTGTGAGATAAGGCTGGGTTCACACCATTTTCCTGACCAGATCTGGACCAGATCTGGAACGCAGTGCATTGCGTTTTTACTGCAATTTTGCCACGTTTAGATTTTTTTTCATTTTTTAGCTTTAAATAGTCTTACAGGTGCATTCCAGTGTGCTCCATGTGTTTATGATGCATTATTGATGCGTGTCTATGCATTCCAGTGCATTCTGGACCAGACAAAATGAGACATGCAGTGTTTTTCTGGTCTGGAATGGACTGTGCTAGTGGGAACAGAGGCCAGAAATAGCATAGGGATACATTGGGATGCATTTTGGGTCCAGAAACAGTCTGGTCTGGGGGTAATCTGGATGTGGTATGAATGGGCCCTAAAGGTACAGCTAGTCTGGACCCATCTTCACATTAAAATACAATTGCATATATTTTTTCTATTCGGACATTGCTGATCTTTGTCCCTGTCAGTGAAAAAAAAAAGTGTAAATGACTAACTTTCCTTCTTGCAGGGACAACACTGTTTAGAAGTATCTGAATTGTCAATTGACAGGTTAGAATAAGTTAATGTGGCATCATTAGCAATGAGTTGCTTCATTTTGATAAATGCATTATTCTGTTCAGATTGCCACTAAAATAATGGTGCTAAAACATCAGCAGGATTTGGAATGAATTTTTCCAGATAATTGGCCTTTCCTGGAACTGTTTCCAACTCAGTTAGGAGGGAGAAAGGGAGAGATCGAGGGTTTAGATGGTCTTGTGAGTGATTGCTGCAAATGTATCTGGATATAGATGAGATGTGTTCAAAAATACTTTGGCTGCTTGTAGAATGCATTATTTGCATCTAATTTTACTTCTCTTTCCCAGTGATTTTCAAGTACAATTTGAATAATGTTTACCTTTGCCTAACAAAGATGAGAGAGAGAGAGAGAGAGAGAGAGAGAGAGAGAGAGAGAGAGAGAGAGAGAGTAATTAACAAACATTCCAAGTGATGTAAATAGCAGTCCGTCCATTCCACATTCAAATCCTTGGCACATTGTTGTCTTACATGAGGCCCATTAGATTATACCATACCTATTACCTGATAGAAGTATTGTTGTATTGGTTTAGCTTATATGCTTGGCACTTTAAGGGCTCATGCACATGGCCATAATTAATTTACTGATATCTAAGCAGACTGTTGCTGGCAGAGACAGACAGAAAGACCCTGAGTAGAAAATCACATCTAATGGTCAGTAAGTGCTTATGGTCAACTATGCATTTAGACTCCTATACGTAAAGATCTGCAAAATTCTTCATTGATTCACTTGCTTAAATTTCATGCATAAATTACTGACCACGAATGCTGCTTTTCCATACTGATTTTACAAATCCTTAAGGAGTGCATTTTAACTTATTTAAATGCAGTAGTATGTATGAGTCCAAACAATACAATATAGCTGTGTACAGATGCTTAATAAACTATAGGATTTTTGGATCTGAACACAGTAATTTTTTATGTTCGTGTGCATGAGCCCTAATGTCAACCCCTTTCTCAGACATTTTTTGCTTCTTCTTCATAATGAAGTTTTCCGTAAAAGTAGCATTCTGTATCTATGAAAAACATTATACAGTATGTGTGTGTGTGTGTGTGTG
>NW_017308908.1:53257-54902 GCF_000935625.1 Nanorana parkeri | reverse complement strand
TATATATATTATATAATGTGTGTGTGTCTGTGTGTGTATACATACATACAATATACCTACATACATACACGTCTTCCCCTTGGTCAATAATACATCCCAATCCCTATTATGTAGTTGCAAAAAAAAAAGGCATGCCACGTACTGGGGTATGCTGCACTCCAGATTGGAGTGCATATGTCACACTGCTCTGTTATATGGATGTCATAGAGCCATCTGGCCCAAACAAGCTTCTCCATAGTGATGCATTTAGATAGACATCCCAGCACACTGTTTGCCACTACTCAGCAGCATAGGAAGGTATAGACATATTCAAACAAAATGAAAGTGGTGAAAAAAGTAAAAAAATAAGAATGAAACTAGCACAAAACACAACAACAAAAATTACTAAAATTAAAAAAACACATAAATATAAAATTGTTATACAACCTACACAATGGTACAAGACAGAAGTTCCCATTTTCTATTGTATAGATCTGTTTTCTAAACAGTGTTTCAGTCGATGTTAAATGGTCTACATTTGCCCAAAAGTAAATACACCACCCCTATGGCCTGACACTTAACAAGCTGTATCTGTACATGGTTCTTACCATAAGGTAAATACATTGATCTCTAGATGTTAATACATCTACATTGGGCACATACTGTAAACTGCACATCAACTGCACCTAAAAGTGTCTTTAATTATTTGTTTGTCTTTATCACATCTTCAGTTCTCAGTATAATGAAGGGGGACTAGCATATTGCATATAGAATTAACTTTTTTAAAGGGTTATACTGGGAAAATCATCAACAAAATTCTTAACAATTTATTCTTGATTGGTAAAACAAAACATTTTTTTAGCTGGTCAAACCAAGTTAAATGTGCCTATAGACCTTAGATGGCAGTCTACTGATCAGGCAATTTCACAGCTTGATCTGGCAAAAGATCTAGTGTATGAACTATCTAGAAAAGAAGTTAACCTGCCTTGTCTGATCTTTATTGATCTTTAAAGATTTTTGCAGCACCCATCCATTATCCATTTTCACACAGTCTAAACACAAATGTTGACTAGGAATCTGATGGTCAAGGAAGTCAGGTCAGGCATGTATGTCTGACAGTCATGTAGTCCTAAGGGTTCACAAGCCTAAGGGTTCATATTAAAAAAAATCTAGCAATGACCATCAAATCATTTTTATGTAATTTAAGTTGTAAAAAACAAATGAAGGTTTCTAATGTTAGGTCAATTTTAGTTTTAAAGGAGCTGAGATGCCAAAGAGATGCCAAAGCTAAGAACTGCTCTCCAAAACACAGAATGGAAAGTATTATTATCAAATAAAACATAAAGGGTTTTATGTAAATGCATATTCTTTTATTTTGTGCAGTAAGTCTAAAAGGTTTAAAACACAACCTTTGTGTTTTGCTTCAATTGTGAAAAAGCTACCAACAATAAAAAAAAAAGTCATATGAACATTTTTTTTAACTAAAGGGCATTTCATCTTTTGTGAGTTGCAAACAATACATCAAAAACTGCAAAAAAGAAAATAGAGTTTGAAAAAAATGTAATACTAGTTTTCTAAAGAGAATACGTTAAATACTAAAATGACATTAAAAACACTAGGCCTCAGCATGTAGGCCCTCTAAAAATAATATTTCAAATATATATAA
>NW_017308908.1:26107-52413 GCF_000935625.1 Nanorana parkeri | reverse complement strand
CCTCTAAAAACAATATTACAAATATATATAAGGGGGGGGGGGGGGCATGGCCAGCGCTTGGGATGGATGGCTGCTTGAGACGGAGCTCCGTGCCAAAGCAGACGGCGGACCGTGACAACCACCGCATCGGGACCCGGCACCATCTCCCCACTTCCCCCGACCACTTCAGGGGAAGGTCCGGACATGTCCCTAAAGAAAAAAAATCAGGCGCCCGGCCGCAGAAAATGACGGCTTTCTTCAACCCGCCGGGCCTCAAGCCGCAGCAAAATGGCACCGGCCAGCCGCACTCCACGCCGGTCACCTCCCACTTGCCTGGTAGAGTGGACAGGGAATCTGATATTAACCACCGTCCTGAAGGTAGGAGTCACCCAGGCCCCAAGAAGCCTCCTGGGCAGCCGCAGAGCCCATCATCCTCCCAGGCCTCACACCAGTCCTCATCGATTGCCTCGGGCAGCCCAGAAAAATCGAGGCCACGGCTTTCAGGCCTAGACCACCAGGGGGAGATAGAGAGTCCTGCTCTCCTGTCCAGGGATGCCACCAGGGAACTAGTGACACCTATTAACTCGTTCCCCACCGCAGGCAAGCCTCTGTCAGATTCTACACTGAAAGATATGTTTGTATCACTGCGCAGCACTATCCATTCTGACATGCAACTGCTTGCTAGGCAATTTAAAGCGGAAGTGCAAGAGGTGGTGGGCAGAGTCTCCCACATTGAGGAGAAGCTGGGGGATTTCGCCTCTACTTTCAACAAACTAGTGGGCACCCATAATGACAGAGAAGACGACATAATATGGCTCAAGTCTAAAATGGCAGATTGCAATGGCAGATCGCAATCGCAGAAACAATCTCAAGATTAGAGGCATCCCTGAGTCGATCAGCCAACCTGAACTAACTGGATACGTTCAGACAATGTTCAAGGCGGTCTTACCTACGCTCTCAGACTCTGAACTAGTTATTGATCACATCCATAGACTGCCTAAGCCATTCCACCTGCCCGACAAGTTTCCACGGGACACTCTGATGCGCATCCACTTTTACCATATCAAGGACAAAATCATGAAAGCAGCCAGGCTTTCCTCCCTGCCAACGGAGTATGCAAAACTACAGCTGTATGCGGACCTCTCACAGCACACTCTCTCGCTCCGCCGGAAATTGCTGCCCATCACGAAGGCCCTCAGGAACCAAAATATACGATACAAGTGGGGCTATCCAACCAAGCTTTTGATATCCATGGAAGATGCCACGTATTCCATAATCTCCCTGGACCAGGGTTTGGCCCTGCTGAATCAATGGGGGATTTCCCCTGCCCCAGAGGATTCGAACAAAGACTGCCATGCATCAGCGAACCCGGGGGAGGATTGGAACCTGGTGGCTCGGAAACGCAAATCCACCCCACAGACTTGAGGGGTCGGGAGGGCCCTTTCTACCTCAGATCTGCCGTCTGTAATGGCCACACACTCAAACCCCCACCACTGCGCAGTACCGGATGCTGCCTCTTGTTCCAGTGTTGGGAACGCTTATTTTTACAGAACTAGTGCTCCACAAACTGTTCTGTTATGTTTTGTTTTTCTTCTTTCTGCTCTACCTGCCACTTCGTGCCTTTGCTACCTGCCTCGGATTAGACACATCGAAGGACCTACCACTTCCTTCTTTGGCAGACTATACTTGACCTGGACATCCTTAGCTACTGCCGGACACCATGAGCCTTACACTTCTTTCTCTCAACGCCAAAGGCCTGAACCACCCGGCCAAAAGAAGGTCTCTATGGAAAGAAGCAATATCCCTGGAAGCGGATATCCTCTGCGTTCAAGAAACCCACTTTTGCTCCGACCTGCCCCCGCAGTGCTCCCACAACTTATTTCCTGACATCTTGTGTGCCAATGGGCCGCGGAAGAAGGCTGGAGTGATGATAGCAATCAAGAACACTGTCTCCTTCTTGCTTCTTGACTCTGTGGTCGATGAGGCGGGGCGTTACATTATTTTGGTCTGCTCCATCAACTCGGTGCACTACACCATTGTCAACGTATACGCACAAAACACGTACCAACCATGGTTTCTGACCAAGGTCCTCAAGAAGACATCGTCCATACAGAAAGGCTCTCTCCTAGTCACTGGAGACTTTAACCTCGTACCTGATCGTCAGCTTGACTCTACCAAGCCCTCCAATCGCAACCTCCCCTCGCTTCAGCCCTGGCTCCATAAAGAGGACCTGTTCGATGTGTGGAGGTGCCAACATGCCTCAGAAAAGGACTTCACAGTCCACTCATCAGCTCATAACTCCTACTCCAGGATTGACCTATTCGCAGTGGACAGAGGACTTCTTCCCAGAGTACTGCGTTCTACTATTCACGACATTACCTGGTCTGACCACGCTCCAATCACCATCCGCCTTTCGGAGACCGAACTCTACACATCGACATATGTATGGCGCAACAATGTATCCTTGCTCCGCAACCCCAAGAACATTCTGAGGATAACGAAAGATCTAGAGGAATTGTTTAGCTCAATGCACCGGCCTCCCCTGATGCGTTTAACCTATGGAACGCGCATAAGGCCTACATTCGAGGCCTCCTTATGAAGATCGGAGCCAGAGTGTGGAGAATAGGTAAGCAGAGAATCGACCACCTTCTAACCCAAATTCGGTCCCTAGATACCCAAAACAAATCCTGCCCCGACTTAAACAGGCCCACGCTGCATCCAAGATACCATACTTATTCCACCCGGTCTCCAACCATAAGGTGTGGCACCCTCAAGACATAGCTGACTCCTTTAGCTTGTACTATAGCAAACTGTACAACCTCAAGGATGACACCTTGATCCCACAATCCACGTCGTCGGACATAGTGTCGTATTTAGAATCCCTGCGCCTGCCTCACCTCACAGAATCTCAGCTTGCTCAGGTCAATGCTCCTTTCTCCCCATCCGAACTAGCTAATACTATTAAAACTATGCCAAAGGGTAAATCTCCAGGCCCAGATGGGTTTTCCAACGAATATTACCAGATTTTCCAAACAATCCTGACTCCATTTTTATTGAAGGTGATGCCACAAGAGTAATAAATATCATCCATAGGGCGAGGGCCTCTGGAGTCCCTTCTCTGCTTCTGGCGCTAGATGCGGAGAAGGCGTTCGAGAGGGTCCACTGGTCATACCTACGCCAGGTTTTGACCAAATTGTTCCACGTCTGGACTTCCACACGTGGTGGTAGCTCCGATTGTAGTGGCGTACTATGTCTATCTTTCTTTCTTCCTATGGTTTGTTCATATGAACCTGAGAAGACCTGAATTGATGTTCAATACTTTTTCTTTGTATTGTTGAAAATGCTCACTAAAAACCTATTGAAATTAAAATATATATAAGAAAATAAATCTGGATAAAGCACCTGGACCACATTGGTTACATCAACAAGTCATCAAAGATTTGAGCTCCATTATTTCTAAGCCATTGTCACTAATTTTTACTGACTCTTTAATGATAGAATTGCTATAATAAGACTGGCTAAAGCCAATAAGTTAAATTTTTTTTAAAGGGATTAAGGACTTAAGTTTAACTTCTATTATACAAAATATATTTTACGGATTGGTTAAGAAGAATATATAAGTATCTGCTAGAAAATAAATGTAGAAAAGACACAAGTTGTTCAACTGAATTCGTGTTATATAGTGATACATAAAATATTCTACACAGAAATAAAAAAGTTTTTAATAAATTAGATTAAAACTATAACACTTTTCTAGCATACATTTTAAGCTGATATTGGGTTCAGTTTAAGGTACTTAATATTGTATGAGTGCAGTTCATAATAAGCTGATTTGAAAAATATATTCAAAATGCCTAAATTAGTCGCACACACTCAATTTCCATATCTAAAATGTTCAGTGTTGGTGAAGCTTTTGCAGCAAAGTTTTATCTATATTTCCTCCTGGCCGCAAAACACTGTTTCTCACATACAATTATACACTGGGTGTTTCTTTCAAAACTAGAACATTAGCAATAACCAGAGGATACAAAGCTTGCCAACACAGATGATCGCAGGGCTCATTAGAATTGGAAATGTATTGCATATTATAGAAATGTATGTAGAACTAAACAATTAAATAAATAGAGTTAGGCGTTTTGCCATAGATAGGACAGTTTCTAACATGTTCATGATGTTTTGAAATTTATTTTTAAAAACAAGCTCAAAACATAAACAACTTTTCATTTTTTTAACTTTTGTTAATTTTAGCTTAACTGCAGCATACAGATCAAGGTATTTTTTCGTATTTACATAGATTTTTGGAGTTAAGCCTATAGCCTAAATTAAGTCAACCTAATTGTAAATGCATGAGAAAGAACAGAAGAAGGGACACAAAAACCTTGTGCATTTAATCAGATAAAACAATATTGCATTCCCGTGGAGCAGATGGTACCAGCAACCCACCATGGCCAGCGGCAGCTCACTGTGTATGCAGGGAAGGGACTCAAACACTCTCCACAAGTTATAATGAAGGACCCCCAGATGATGGTATCTAGCAGTGTCCTTGCAGCCCTGCAACAGCAATAACTTTACTCCTCCCCCTAGCTTGCTCATAGAGACTGCTACCTTTGGAACCCTGAAGTGCAAGTTATCCTTATTTTTGGTAACCAATTGCAAATGCATAACTTTTTAGACCCATGTGGTAAGGCAGTGCACAGTACAAAGATAATGCGCAACGTGCAATTACTTCGACAACCAATCAAATCTTCACTGTCCACTGTAGTCAAATGAGTGGAAAAAAAAAGCCCAATAATCTGGTGCCTCAAGTGGTCCTAGCATATGATAAAATCTTTCATGGTAAGTGCATGCATGCTGAGTATTGTGCAAGTGTAACACTTACAGGTATCAATGTACACAGGTATTTACAGGTATCACATTCACAGAAAAACACTAACAGAGATCACAGTACTTACATGGCAATGCCTTCATCTAATTTTGTGTATCTTTTCTTAAGGTATTACAAAAAATACGCTACTACTTTCTGCCCCCACCCTTCAGCTCCTTACTTTGTCACTGGCTACAATGTAACAATGGTGCAGTTTGATCTCGGGGGAGGAAGGGTGGAGGAGACTGAGAAACTGATTTATCCTGCATGGACCATGCAAATACATCATCCCAGCCTATGCAAAGTAATTCAAGGAATGCTGATAAATTGTAGATATGATACTGTTGCCATATATGGTGAGATGTCATGAATTGATTTGTACAGACTTATACATTTTCTGCAAATTCCACTACATTGCATTACATTTATAGTATACAGTTATTTCTCTGCTGTCTAAAATACAGTGCAGAATGAAATCTCTGAAAGCTGCAGTATAATCATGAAAAGAAAAGGAGCATGTGCAGGAAAAGTCAGAAAGGACCATATCCCTGCCCTATACTGGGATCCTCTGGAGAAGAAACAGCATAAATGAAGACTACAGGACCTATGCAGAACAGGATAAACAGCAGCAACAGCTAAGAATAAGGACCTACGGGAAGCAAGAGGAATAACAACAGGGACAGGAGAACATAGCCAGTAAAACGAATCACCTGTTAACTAATGCATTGAGATGAATAGGTCAGAAAATAGACATGTTGTACATGTCTGAATAATAATGATAGATGAAGTTGCTCGGGTTCAATTTGTGGTGTGTTCAGGGAATGCACAAATGACCAGTTGCAAACTTTAATGCATTAAGAGGAATAGGACAGATAATAGACATATGTTGTCATGTATAAATAATAGTGATGGGTGAACTTGCTTGGGTTTAATTTGTGGGTGTGTTCAGTGAACGGGCAGAATAGATTACCATTTACAAATTTTAAAGTGAACCCTATTTCTGCTTCAAATGTTTTTATTAGGAATATATAAGAAATGTAAAAGAGACAACAGAAGTATTCAAAGAAAATGGACTATAGACAAAATGTATGCTAAGCATACAGATAAAAGGATAAACATGGTGTACATATGAAATGTAGAATATAAAACACGGTATGGGTAATTGGGAAATAGTTTCCAGTTAAAAAGAAGGGCAACCTGAAAATTGCATAATGGTAAAAAAAATATTCACAAGGAGATAAGCCAAATGCACAATGCTATAGGCATATAAACAGGAATATTTCCAGTAAGTGTTGATGAGAAGCAAAGTAATAGTTCCGCACACTGGATATCGTGGTCATGCGTTAGTGATAGGTAAATAACAGCACATAGCGTATACTGTGGACGGGTACAACATAACTTTGAAAGTAATGGAAAGAAAAGTGAAGAGGAAATTAGAATGGGAAGAAGAAAAGAGAAAATGGAGAGAGAGAATAGAATGGAAGGGAGAGTAGACCGCAGGTGGAGGGTGAGAGTGCAGTGCAGGTCAGGCAGTATGCTAAATGGCGAGTAATCTTCGATCAAAACTAGGTGCTAGGTTATGCCTTACCCAAGAGGACCAAATTTTGTATTCTTAAGTTTCGCAAATATTTTTTCATGTATCATGATCCATGTTACATGAAGTTTTACTTTGGGAATACTGAAATTAGGAGATTTCCAGGATTTGGCTATTCCATTTTTGCTGCAGAGAGCACAGATAGAAAAAGTTTACACTTGGGTGTAGGAATGGTAACCGGAATATTATTAAAGAGGGCAAACAATGGGTCATTTGGCAATAGTTCTGATAGATAAACTATTGAGGATTGTCTTTATTTTCAAGGCTAAAAGGTTAGGGATTGTCAAACAAATGGCTCAGGAAACTGGGCACTGACCTGGGGAAGGTGCAACTTTGAGAGTTACATGGGGAAAAAAAACAAGTCCTTATATTAGAATCTACAGATATGGATTTAAACTATATGTGGTAGTATAGAACATGCTTAAGTACAGCGTAAGTGACATTGTATGCTGGTATTACATAATTTGCATGTAAAATAAATTTGTTACATTTTACATTATTTCTTTGTTTACATAAAGCAGCAACATCCAGTAAGCGGAAAAGTTCAGGTAGTTGGTCTGGATGCCAGAGAGAAAAGTTATTTCCATTACATCTGATTTGAAGGCAGAATGGATATCCCCAAGAGTATATTTCACCAGCACATCTAATACCAGATAACAGTCGGCCCAAAACTCTGCAAATTTATCTGGTGTGGTGAGAGAGATCAGATATAAGCAAATTTCAGCCCTGTCAAATGGAATGGGACCCTTATGCCAGGCCTTGCGCATGATGTCCTCTTTAACCACAAAAAAAGTTGATGCGACATAGGACATCCCTCGGTCATGAGTCATCCAAATTCCTGGGGTAACCTATGCGGTGAACCCGGTCCATCTCAATTGGGGTGTCAAGAAGGTGTTGAGAATAGCTAAGACCGTGGCCCGAAGTTCCGACTGTTGTGTAGCCTCAGGTATACAGCAAAGTTTAATATTGTTGCGCTTATTGCAGTTTTCAAGGTCAAAATGTTGTAGGGTGAGCATAGAAAGTTTCAGCTCATAGGAGGCATGCATAGCTTCAAGATGGTCAAGTCGGCTGAGTACTGAGGACTGATCCACAGAGATGTAGGAGATCCGTGTTTCCATGTTGGAGACAGACTGCTTCACCTCTGATATGTCCCTCCGCAGAGACTGCTCCATGTTGACCACCAGCTCGGTCATGTAATTTTTAGTGGGGAGAAACAGTAGTATGGTGGAGATCTCAGCATAGGACAGTGTCAGGCCCCCATAGGGATGCTGAGCTTGTGCATGCGGTACTGTCAGCAGGAACAGGGGCTCAATAGAGGGGCTCAGGGAATGGTCGGGAGCAGGCAGATGGTTTGAGCTGTGCTCACCAGAATCCAAGGCTGCAGAGAAGATAGGAGAGTCACGAGGCGCCAGGGAGGAGGCCTGTCAACGGCCCCGGAAGGACCCGTCTGGGCCATGCGGTCTGTGCTGGCAGCGCGAGTAGCGATGGCAGGTGGGGGGAAAAAACGATGTAGATTCGCTGATCCACTACTCCGGTTTCCTCTCTGTGCCTTCCACTTCCTGGACATACGGGCTGGATAGCGCTATTGATGCGGGTGTGCTGAGAGCAGGTGAGCGGGTGCAGAGCTTGTTACCCAAATTACTATTTTAAGTTATGAACCGCTATATAAGTGTTCAAACTTACAAGTATATGGTTCTGAGGATTCAATCATGAGGTTTTTGAGCTCAACACAATAACATAAATGTATTGGTATATAGTATCAAGACTTAAATACAGCAAACCAACAATCTATTTAAAGAAAAGATTTAAACATGCCAAATACACAGACATTGATATATAACAGACAAACGGTAGACATACATTTAAGTTGGGGAAAGGGTATATGGATATTTACCCATTAATCGTCACATGAGGGCCCCATCCTGGTGGTCTAAAAAGACTACCTCTTCCCTTCCTGCCCCTTGACGGATATATCTCTGCTCCTCATAGGGAAGCATTGAGAGACTTTGATTGGTGGCCTCCCAATGCCCAATCTATTCAGATTGGAATTCCTGTATTGTGATTGGACGTTCCCAAATCCCCCCTGCCAGAACCTCCAACCCCCTCTATGCAAATCTATTAAGATGAGCGGGAAATTCTAAATGGGCAGGTGTCCTTAGGCTAACCCCAGGCCATGATTTCATCTAAACTAGGGGGACAATCTGTTTGTTTTACTAGCGACAAGGAAACCTTTGATGATATTGGCCCGAGACAGTGAGACTCACGGGTCTCGGCTCTGAAGTGTTCTTTAGAAAATAAAGGCGTTCGCTCACCTCTCGATCCTGTCACGGCTCTCTGCCGTGACAGGGGAGGGGCTGGATTCCCCTCTCCCCGCTCCGATCCGCCAGTGCTGACTGGCAGAACGGACGGGGGAGGGGGCAGGTACAGCTGGCTCTGCCTCTAGATAGGCAGAGCCAGCTGTCACTCACGCAGCTGGGCGGATCTCGACATCGATGTCGGGATCCGCTCTGGCTGCGGCGTCTCAGTATACCGCGAGCTGTAGCTCGCGGTATACTGAGCTTAGGGTAATGGGAGGACGCTAGTTTGTGTCCTCCCGTTACCCTAAGGAGAACTATGGGGAAAACCCCTGACCCCATAGTTCTCCTTTAAGATGAGTGGGAAATTCTACATGGGCAGGTGTCCTTAGGCTAACCCCAGGCCTTGATTTCATCTAAACCAGGGGGACAATCTGGTTGTTTTACTAGCGACAAGGAAACCTTTGATGATATTGGCCAGAGACAGTGAGACTCACGGGTCTCGGCTCTGAAGTGTTCCTTAGATCCCATTGTCTCTTGTCTTGACCATTTACCATTAACTGGCTACGCCTAATTACATTAAAGAATCCCCATGTAATCAATTCCTCAGGACAGTATAAACACAATTTCCCTACTCCATTCAGTCACCCAACATAGAATATGTTTAATTACAAAAATAAAACTATATACATATGTCTTATGAAGATTTGACATAAACGCGTAAGGTAACAGAGCTCAAGACTCTCAGCCTCATGCTGCCATTCCCAGACCAGGCCACCCCAATCTGGTTAATTTTAACTTGAAAAAAAAAAGCATTTTTAGGTAATGTGTGCTGTGACACTTTTTTTTTTTTTTAATCTAGCAGCAATAGAATTGAGCATTTGAAGTAGTAGATGACTGTCCTAACAGCTATTGAAAGGTGGTGAATATTGATGTTCCTGCATGAGGAGGGTGGGGATGATGAGGTGGCAGAAGATTGTAGGGGAGGAAAGTGAGAAAGAGGCACAACAGTAATGCAGGATGTTATTCAAGGGCAGGGACAGCATGCAAAGGAGTGGAGGCAGCAGCCATCCCAGGTGCAGGCCCCTGCTATCCCCAGGTCTGCTCCACAGAGCACAGCAGTCTACTGCCAACAGCACTGTGGTGGGTTGCAGCCTCTGCCTGCAGTATATTAGGCATGGTAAATGGACATATCATTTGGGTACCACATGAGATAACACATAACTGTTCACCACAAAGCTCCTTGGGATCAGCACATCAATGATACCATGGATACCAGTCAGAAACAAAAGGCCCAGCTTTCTCCTCCTCCTTCCCTTTCCATCTCTTCCCCCAAATCAAAAAGAACCTCCATCTGAACCTGCTACAACATCTGCAGCCTTAAATGGTATGGATAGAAGTCTGAAAAGGAGTTTGAAAGGCCTACCTTACAGCACATTAGGCAGACAAGAGGGTGAGCATGAGAACACAAAGATTATGATAAGGCATAGACTTAAATCTCGCTGTAAGTCTCTTAAGCCTGCTTTGCCATCTCCAGCCAAATCCTTAACCAGACAGGTGTCTTTTCCCTGGCTGCTGGAGTGGAAGAAAAATAATTTGATTCAATCACCCCTATGGCAGGCATCTCAATGCAAGCTTGGCATAATTTCTGGCTTTCAGCTGCTCCAGAGTCTGCCCCCTTTTGTGACTGGGTACAGTGACAGGTACCCAGCCACCATTGTTTTTGCCCAGAAGGTGTGTAGCTGGTGGTTCCACCCCATATCTTTAAAACTAGTGATGGTGATAGCTTAGTCAGCTCTATCCCCTCCCGTTTGATTTCCTTATCTGGTGACTCGTCAAAACCACCAGTCCCTCTGGTGACCAACAACCTTTGTAACAGCCCAGAAAAAATGTTGCATGCTGTTTTGCAGAGGGTCTTGTCACCAAAGAGGGCACAGGGATATGTGGTGTGATCCCTCTGGTGTTCCTGCTTGTGCACACACTGTGTAGTGTAATAGACAGGCCACTGAAGGCACAGCAGCAGGAGGAAGATGATTAATTCCTGCTGTCTCAAGGCCTGTGAGATCCATTCACAACTGACTCCATTTCTGTAAGGCAGCAGAAAGAAGAGGAGGAGGATTAGGGTACCAGTGATGAGGAGGAGGACATAGGGCAGGCTTCCAGGGGTACATTTCACTAGGGTTGCACAGATACCAAGTACAGTACTCGGTACAAGTACGAGTACATGTACCAATACTTTTGAGCTCCAAGACTAGACTAGAGAAAAATTAAAAAATTAGGAGGCAGCTGTCATTTGTAAGGAGCACACGGAGCTCCTGGGATTTGTACATCTCAGTTTTAATGTACGATTTTGTTTTTATAAATATAAATAAAGGGATGCACAGATACCAGTTTTGTGAGTACGAGTACTGGTACTTGCTGAGTACTTACAAGTACGAGTACTGATACATTTTTGTTTATTGTCATGTGACAGTTTTTCTAAAACAATACAGACTAATGATTTCAGGATAGTGGTGAAGCGCCAGAGCCAGGTCCCAGCTGCAACTGCTGCAACCCTTGTAGTTCTCATGAAAATGCCAAGTATCTGCACTGGTACTCGAAAAGTATCTGTGCATCCCTACATTTCACCCCTCCGAAAACCCTAGAAATTGCATGTGGGTGTGGTAAGATTATTGAGGACACCACACCCCCAATGACACCAAAGACTCTGATTCCTCTGCTGCCCAAAAATTGTGGTGAATGGACTCATTTATGCTGCAGTGCAAGAACCCCAGTATTCATGCCATGAAAAAGAGGGACCATTTCTAATTGGATGTAATTTTGCATTTTTTCCAGTATGCAATAAAGCTGCTGTTCTGACCTGTGGTCAGTGTACTGTCAGCACGGGGGTTTAGTGCCAGAGAGATGAATCTGCCTCATTATGAAAATGAACCATTCCTCCACGAGCAATGATTACAAAACCCCTGCAGCTGCTTCTAAGTATTAAATGTTTTCTTGGCCCCAAAAACATTATTATACCTTACAGCATTACCATTTCCTGCCGCTGCTGCTGGCCTGATATCATTACCATCTATTTTCACCATTACTAGATCCTTCCACTACTGCTGGCCTGCCACCATTACCATCTTCTACCTATTCTATTGCTATTGTGCTGAAGTGGAGCCACACATAACTTTTCTGCAGATGGGCCTTAGCAACTTTTTAAAATAAATTCTGCAGGGTCAATCCTGCATTGTACCTCAAAGTTTGTGATGTACTTTGATGATCATCAGATGGCTGAATCCATCACCCAACCCCTTGTTCAATTTGTAGACTTTATCCTACAACCTACAAGATCCACTATGTCGAAGTCCTCTTCAATTAACCTAATTTCAAGCTCCTCTATTTTATTTGCCAGACTTCTAGCGTTGGTGTACATACATTTAATTCCTCTCTTTTTGTGGGACAAAAGTTTACTACCTTGTTGTTCCCCACTATTTTTGGTGCGTGATCTACCAGCTCTGGTGCGTGATCTACCAGCCTTCATCAAGGATACTGACAATTTCTTGGAGAGATTACATTAATTCAGGACTGTTGAAAATGGTTGGCATTTGGCTACGATGGATATTTTGTCATTATATACATGCATTCCCATTGCGGCAGGGATTACTGCTGTTGAAAATGTTTTGACATGTAAAGGGAAACATGAAGTTCCAACTGCTTTCATAATTTATCTTGGAAACAGGTGTTTAAACAGCCATGTACAGCCATGGACAGTTCTGCTGCACACTCATTCACCAACCTATTCGTTTGCCACATGGAAAAGTGCCATATATACCCATCTACCCTTTACAGCAACCATGTGAAGGTGTGGATGAGGTATATAGATGTCATTTTTTTTGATGAGTTTATAACATTTCTCAACAATATACAGCCTGGCATAGATTTTAATCCTCAGATATCAAATCGGGAGATCTCTTTCTTGGATGTCCAGGTTACCATTCATGGGAATCAGATCTCCACATCCATTTACAGGAAACCCACTGACAGAAACATGCTTTTACACTATAGCAGTGCACACCCACAGCATCTTCGTGACAATCTTCCTGTCTCCGAATTCTTCAGGGTAATGCGCATCTGCTCTGATGTTCTGGACTCTGTACTCGAGAATTACATATAAAAGAGATGCATGATACATTTCTTGACAGAGGTTACCCCTCAGAGTAAATTGAGCAAGCACTCACACGGGCCATAGCAAAGTTCAATGAGGATCTTGGGACACAAGTCATTGCACGAGACAAGTCTGAGAGAATTCCGTTCATCCAGACATTTACCTTTGCCTCCAGAGATGTACACAGAGCAACTGTTGGTAACCTGAACATTCTTCAGGCCGACAGGAGCCTATCTAACATTGCAAAAAATAGGCCTTTAAATGTGTATAAACGCAGTAAGACTCTTAACCAGTTGACATCCGCGGTGTTAAACCCCCTTCCCATCCAGGCCATTTTCGGGCTATGGACCCGCCGATCGCCTATATGTGAAACACCCGGTAACGGGTGTGTGCATTTAGCGGGTCTTTTCTGCCCGTGCGTGCCCGCTAGGGGGCGCGCGCGAGCAGAAAAAAATTGCCGTCTGGAGACGGCAACCCGCAGATGCTGCAGTGCCGTCCGTCCGTTTTTTTACTACGGGCGGACGGCAAGAGGTTAAAGATCTTTTGGTACAGGCAGACCCAAGATCCAAATATGGTATCAAATAAGACCGGATGTTATATGTGTTTCCATTGTAATATTGTAATGCAATGATTTGCGGGGAACATTTCACACAATGGTAATGGTAAAAAGTTCAAGATCTCTGGTCTTTTCAAATGCGATACTGAGTTCTGCATCTATTTATTAAAATGTCCCTGTGCATTGGTCTATGTGGGCAAAACGATAGTTGCCTTCAAACGCTGCTTCCAGAAACATTGTAGCGATATTCGCATAGCAACTGGCAAGATGTTGAAGGGGACCAAGAGACACCAGACGCATTAACTCAGAGGCATGGTAATAGAACAGACTCATCCCGGAGGGGGAGACAGGGCAAAACAGTTGTTGAGAAGAGAGGCATACTGGATCTACACTATGGACACCCTGCATCCCAGGGCCTCAACACAAATCTAGGGCTAGCATTTTTTTAAGATGAGAGATAAGCTCTAAATTACTATCCCCAGTTGACTCTCCAAGTACCTATTGGTATGTCACCAAAGGGCAATCACATTTCACACAATCAATCCAATGGGCCGCAGGTTATTTAGCGGGAGCTTTGGTATTTTATTTTTATGTTCAATTATTCTTGTTATCACGAGGGATCATTTCTTTACACTTTATGCTCCCACAGGCCAAATAACTTTTCTTATGTTTGTGTGATGTTTTTTGGATGCATGATGTCATGATATTTTTTGCCATTAGATGCTCAATAAGGTGTGCAGTTGTTGCTTTAGTACGAACCTCTGTTGACAGGTTGACCATGGGTGTCACATCATCCACATTTAGTGTATAATGGGTTTCCCTTTAAAAAAATAACCATAATCGGGAGATGCGATTTTACATGCGTTTATGCTAGATACTTATTATTCCTATGTCCCTGAATTCTCATCTTTGTCATCCCCAGATTTAGCAATTTTAAGTCTTTACCTTCAGCAGAGACTGTATTGAGTCTCATTCTTAATTTCTGTTATTTGTTGGTTCAGTGTTGTCCTTTTTCAAGGTCATTTTTATTTATGGGATTATCGATTGCCTACCATTGGAAGGTCACCAATGTGCTATTAGACACTACATATGTTAAAACGTTCTGGTTACAAGTGTGCATGTGCCAGCAGACACCATATGTCTAAAATGCCACGGATATGATTGTGCATGCACATGTGTAGAAAGACTAATAATTTTAGGTGGTTTGTCTACACAGTTGCACACATTGGAATATTGCAGTCCCTCCGACACATGGGCGGGTGAGGGATGTGGCAACAGTTTCCTACAACTAATCAGGTCTTGCTAAGCACATGTGAAATGTTTATCACACATCTGCAGGTATTTTAGATGGTTTGCCTATAGAGTTGCACACATTTGAATGTTGCAGTCCCTCCCGCCCATGGGCGGGGGAGGGGTTGTGGCGATGGCTCCCTACAACCAATCAGGTCTTGCTAAGCACATGACGAAACATGTGAGTGCTCACCACACATCTGCAGGTTAGTTTGGATGTAACCATGACATTCATTTATCAGAAGACTATGGCTTTATTTAATTCAATCTTTATTGTTTTCTGGAACATCTTCACTATGTCGTGTTTGATGAGTTTAGGATTTACTTTTATTCATGTTATGGCAATAATATACAGTGTCCTCATGGTAAATTACAACGTTTTTGAATTATTTCTGGTGGGAACACGATGTCACAGTGATGTCAGGTGGTTGGTGGGAGTGGTTTTTTGTCCATTTGCACTGTTGGTTTGGCTATATAATATAATTTTTTCTTTAGCTGTATTGTCATTTCAAGCCTGATCAAGGGGGCCCTGTGTGGCCCCGAAACATTGCTATTTGTTTTGACATGAAGCGTCAATAAACAGACGTGTTCTTCACTTCAATATGGTGTGCTGGTGACATCTTTAACAAGTTTCAGTATTGGCGGCACCATCCGCGGTCACTTCCAGCACCCACGCTGACAGGGATACCCGGTAAGGGGTGCAGCAGGATTCTGGAATACATATGTACTCTGATGATCAGTCACTGTCACAGTATCACAGAAAATGTTTCTGCAGCTAGGCCTCAGCTGCAAATTTTATTGTTTGCAATCATGTTCTGTGTCTTCTAGTTTTCTGTCTATTCCATTACTCTGGTAATTAAGCAATATCTGTATTTACAAGCAATATCTGTATTTACTATCACTCGGAAATAGTGTACTCTAACTGTGATATGTTCATTAAAAAATGTCTGGTATTTTCCATTAATCTGTGACCTAAAAATGTAGTGCATGAAGTGAGTACATTTTCTGCTGACGTTTTTGGTGAAAAGTATACACTCTAGTGTTGATTTTTTTTTTTTATTAAAAGCTACCTGGTGTCTCTCTTGATCCAAAATGTGGCCAAGCAAAATGTTTTAAATTAATGGCTATGGAGTCAGAATAATATTTAGCTCTCTTATTTCTGAGAAAAATGTACAAAGTGTTGATTTTTTTCTTTGATACTCTCCTCCCTTCTGTTCTGAAGCCTGCCAAAAAGTTGCAGCCTAATAAAAGTGCCTACTTTTGTCTATGACGTGACTCAAATATTTCTCATGCCCTTACTTAGTTATGCTACATATATACACACTTAAAAAGTGCATTTCTGAGTTGTAAAGCAACATGTATTGTGTCATACAGTCACTAAAATATTTTATATATATACACATACATATATACACACACATACATATATATCTATCTATAGATATATATATATATATACACACACACACACACACACACACTATATGGGGGTATTAGCTCAACAGCGGGTGTGTGTGACTCCCTGGATGAGTTCACCACACAGTAAACCGCAACAGAAAGCTACGATTTGCTAGTGAAAACACACACACAGTTTATTTAGACTGTTTACAGACAAAAAAATTAGTAAACATGAAAATAAATCCTTGCCTTTTGGTGACCCACTACAAACAGTGTTCCTGTCTATCAGCTAGGTGCAGCCTTGTGGTGCCCCAAGCGTAACTCCCTGCTTAATAAACTACCACACAGGAAGGTACAACGCTCCCAAGTCTACTCAGGCACAGAAACCGATTCCAAGGTGGAGCAACTCTCTAAGCAGGCTGGGAGTTCTTATAGAAGCCCTGTAAAATATACACTTTTTGATTTTTCTCCAGAAAAGCTGCATGCGGTATGTGTTTTAGCAAATGAGTCCTACAAGAAATTGAATAAAAATGCATATGCATTTCATATTCCTTCCATTTTATTGTGAAAAATATACATTTTCAATTGTTTTTGTCCTCCAAAGCTAAATTAAGTATGTGGATTAGCTGATGAGGCCTACAAGAGAATGTAGAAATATTGCATATGAGGTGTGCAACACATTGCTTCTATTTTAATCTGAAAAATATAAACTTTATCCTCTGAAGCAAAATGATGGATATGGTTTACCTAAAGAGTAGGGATGCACGGATATATCTGCCGCCGAAACATATCGCCCCGAAAATGGCACTTTTGACAAAATGCTATTTTTTCTGCCGATATAGCGGCGCGTCCCTGCTTTCTCTCCTCCCCACTGGGCGCTGCTCTGTGTCCCAGCGGGGAGGAGATAAACTGTCACAGGTGGCTGAGCACTGTGGGAGGAGAGTGCTGTGAGCGACCTGCATCTCTCCTCCCCGTACCGCTCAGCCTCCTGTCACAGATCAGAGGAGAGTGGTGTGTGGGGAGTGAACACAGCCAGAGCTGTCACAGGAGGCTGGCTGGTGGTGCGGGGGAGGAGTCAGCTGTCAGATCGAGCTCTCCCCCCTGCACTGCTCGCTCAGCCTCCTGTGACACCTGAGCTCAGTGATGTCTGAGTGTTTGTAAATAATTGAGGACATAGTATGTTTACTATATCCTCATTTATGAATGAATGGGAGTTATCATTCATAATTGCGGATACAGTAAACACACTATATACACATGTTATAAATGAACTGGAACACTCAGTATAGAGGATTCCTGTTCATTTATAACTGGGGCTGCAGAAAAAGAGATTGAGGTCTCTGTGTTCTCAATTTCTTTTTCTATTTTAAAAGGAAAATATCAGGGGTCTGTTTTGACCCCTAATATTTGACCCCTAAGCCCCTAAAAGTAAGGTAAAAAATAAAAATATTTAATAAAATTAAGTAAATAAAAATAAAATCGGGGGTCGTCTTATGCGCCAGGTATACTGTATGTAGCTGAAGGACGGAAGTTGGAGGACGCTGCGGGCATCGTGGACAAGGTAAGAGACTGTAATCCCGAGTGTGGCTCGGGGTTACCACTTATGGTACTGAAAATTAACCCCGAGCCACACTCGGGAATACTGCCATGGAGGTTAGTGGGTGCATTTAAACATTATTTTGGGCTATACTCGTCTTATACGACGGGTATAGCCCAAAACCTATATTTTAACACAAAAAGTAGGGGGTTGTCTTATACGCCGAGTCGTCTTATACGCCGGCAAATACGGTACTTTCCTTCATTTGTTCCTTCAAAGATAAATGAGGGATGTGCTAACATACTGGATAAATTCTCCGGATTTGGAGCCCTTAGTAATTTTAAGGTAAATCACTCCAACTTCAAAGTTTTGAATATCTCAATTGCCTTGACTGAACAGCATTTTTTACAACAAACATTTGCATTCACTTGGAAGGACGAATTCATCCAATATCTTGGAGTCCGCATTCCCTCTTGTCTCGCCTCTATGATTTTAATCATCTCCCATTACTGCGCCAGACATTACAAGACCTATAAACCTGGTCTAAGCTTCCACATTCCTGGTTAGGTAGGATAGCGGTCTCTAAAATCTCAGTTTTGCCTGTTTTCTATATTTATTTCAGAAAGTCCCCATTAGTCTTCCAGGTACCTTCTTTGCTCACTTTAGAGCAGCGGTATTGAGTTATATCTTAGCTAAGGTATTCCCTAGATTACTATATGATATTCTAGTTTGACGTAAATAATCCAGTGGTTCGGGCCTTCCACACATTGAAAATTATTACAGGGATTCCCTTTTGTTTCATATTTTATACCATCACTTCAATGAGGTACACAGACTTTGGGTTTCCCTGGAAATGGATATCTTGCCAGTACCTCCATATTTACTTCCTTGGTTATGATCTGTGTTTAGACCCAGTGCTGATACCCCACCATTTGTGTTGCATCCTCTCTTAAAGATGTGGGATGCTCTGTTACGTTCAGACCTCCTTATATCGGCCCCCTAACACCCGTAATGGGTAATCCAAATTTCAGTCCTTCTTTATTTTTGTAGGTACACAAACCGTCCCCTATTTGTATGGCATTAATGGCAGGAAAACTCCAGCCATTGTCCTCCCTGAACCCAACCACGTCTATGAGGGATGGTACTTCGATGTTGTACTTCCAGCTCAGGGATTTCTTTCATACATTGTATTGATGCTTCACATTGTTGCAACAGCTTACCACTTTTGAAGAATTGTGTCAAAAGTCTGAGGGCCAGACACACACATTAGCTTTGTTATATATGCTACTGCTATCGGGTATGAGCCTTTTCTATCCATACTTTGTTGTGGAATGTGAAATTGTTCTTTGACGGATGATGAGGTCCACAAGTCATTTATTCTCACACATAAGCTTACATTTGTAACCTCTACCCAGGAGAAAAGTTACTGTCCGCTGATACAGGCATTATGGCAAGATGTCTTCTGTGTTTTCCAACAATTGACCTCTAGTTTAATCACACTCTCACATAAGATTGCACTCCTCTCGATCCTGCTTGGTTAAATTCCTCACTGCAATGGGGGCTTATTACGTTTTTTCCAGCTGGTGACCAGAATGATTATTTCTCTTCATTGGAAATCATTGGTTTGTCCCACAATTACTGAATGGGCAAACAAAATAGCTTATATTGAGCATATGAAACATCTGACAGCACAGACCCATGATAGGACCGAGCAACATTTTGCCACCTGCACTACATATCTTCTGTGTGCGGACTCAAATACTTTTCTACCACTTTTGGGAACCGACCATAACCCAGTTGATCAGTTCTATATGTAATTACTGTACTATTGTTGGGCAGCCCCCCACACCCAGGGGATTCCCACTCTCTCTTTTATACCCTGTTTACACTCCTCTTGCTTTCATCTTTTTTTTATCACTCCTTCCTCCCCTCCTTTTCTCCACTTCTCCTAATCCTCCCATATCTCTCAATAGAATATGTAAACCAGTCTTAAGCTGATCGGGAGACATTATTTTTTTTATGATGCTGGGCAGTAATTTGGAGATCACTTTATTAATCCTTGTCCTTCATTATATTTGTCCACTGTAATGGGAGTACCCGTTGCCTTTTAATAAATGTTTATTATGTTAAAAAATTAGGTGTTGTCAGTCAATGAGGCCTACAAAAAATTGAAGAAATGCTGCTTATGCAATGTGTCATATATTACTTCTATTTTAATCATGAAAAGCTGCATGCAGTGTGTCCTTTCCAAAATGGGACCTACTCCATCTACTTCAATGCTTACTATGGAGTCTGTACAATATTTCAAGCTTTTGTATTCAAAATAATGTATACAAATTGTTATTATATGATAAAATATGTCCTGACTGCCTCTAAAATTGCAGCCAAATAAAAAGGCTGGCAATATGTACATGCAGAGTGTACCATAATTCTGGTCTTTGTCTCAGAAAAAACACACTCTCTAAATTGCGTTTCACAATAAAACCTGCCTCGTCGACTTCCGGTTCCGGCACCCATGTGAGTGGCAGCAGGGAGACGGCGCTCCCGTTACGGCATCCTAATTATATAAAAAACCGGCTACCCACCTCGTGACAGTTACTCCACTGAGCCAGCAGAGTGTCCGGTACCCTGGGATGGTACGAAAAATGATTTTCAAAATGTAAAACAATAGGAAAGTAAAAATAATTTAAAGAAAAAGCGGTGACAGCTAGCTCCGCCCGACTGTTTCCTATTTGACGGCACCTGCCAGAGTCTTCTAGCAGGTCCCGGCCAATGAATAACAACTGGGTGGAACCAGCCGTGATGTTTGCCCAGTTGTTATTGTATAATGACAAATTTTGGATACATTCATATTACCGAATTCAAACGTTATCTGAAATTTCAGATGCATACAAATTTCCGAATGGCAAAATAATTACTTCGAATGTATCTGAATTTTTTGATAACGAAAATTCGGATGCATCCAAATTTTGTCTGAATGTCATTCAGAATGAACTGATGTATTGTTAAACATGAAAATCAGAAAAAAGCTAGCGTGAGGTCCTGCCCAAATTTATACCAGACCCTTTAGGTTTTGCTGACTCGACGAAAGAAAACATTTCTTTAGGTTTCACCCGCTGCCACATCTGCACCCAACTAACACTGTTCGGAAGTGACAGCTCTGCCCCAGACTGTAAATTATGGGACTTGACCCCCTCCCCCTTTGATTACATTCCAAGACAGCTCTGTTCCCTAATGGAATGTAAACAAAGACTATAAAAAAGTTCCCCTTTTTTTCTTTCATCGAGCAGAGGGCATCGTGATTGACAAGGCTCTACATTGCTGGAAAATGTGATTGATGATGGCTGCACATCCTGGGACATTTTTTTTTTTTGGAGGCTGGGGCGTTTATTAATAAAGGACTTGTCAAACTGTGTGGTGTGTTTATTTATTATCTTAGTGTTTATTTGGTGAATGAGTAGGGGTAACAACTACCCCTTATTCATTCATAGGGGAGCATGAAAGAAGGCACCCAGATTCAGATAAGCCCCCCTGCCTACAGACCCCCACAACCACCGGGCCAGATTTGGGGGGAAGAGGACCTTGTCCTCATCAGCATGAGGGCCCTGCCCCATGTTGAGGGCCAGCAGCCTGCTATGGAGAAGGAGGAGCTGCACAATCATCCCCCGCCCTTTCCTGCTCTGCCAGGCTGCTGCTCGGCTCAAGGGTCTGTAGAGGGATTTTGGGGGGACCTCATGCTCTTTTTTTCGGCATGGCCCCCTTAAAATTGTTGCTTTATTTTTAAATTTTAACTTTTAACAACATAATAAGCTTCATCCAAATAGATCTGAATGGATCTGAACTGAAAATAAAAAAATTTGGACAGATCAAAAACAAAAACACTAAAAATTTGCATCAAATCAATCTGAATTCCAAATAACGAACAGAATTGAATTTTGGATCTGAATCTGAAACAAAATTGAATTGATAGGAAATTAAACAAATTTTTTGAGCCTTCACATGTCTACTATTTAAGACTGACACCTGCAGACCTCCAGTGCTGAGAGATCTTCAGCTATACCACGTGACCTGTGATCCTGCATCTGATTCTAATCTTCTGATACGGACTCGGCTTGTCACCTGACTTTTCTGTGGCTCTCCTCATTTTGCTGGCTTGCTCCTGTGTTGACTTTGGCTTGTTTCATGACTACAATTACTGCCTGACACACATGTCCATGGCTCTAACTCCGCCCGCCATATTGGTACTGTCTCACCCAACAGTTTCTGACCCTAACTTGCTCAGGGACTCTTCTCACAGGTGACCTGCATCTCCTGTTGCCTCCAGCCACAAGATGACTGCATTCACAAGGTTTAGAGACATCAGCATCATCATCATCCACTCTTGCCACTACTTTGTCCCTACACTTAACTTGGGGGTCCCACTTAACATTCCTACCAGACCTAATAGGTCTGGTATCAATTTGGGGGAACCCCACACTTTTTTTTTCCTCTTCTGCAGACTGTAAAAAAAGAAAAACTAATTCTAATGTCACTTTGTTGTAATTTCGTCCAACAAACAAAGTTTCGTACAGACTACCGCTTCGTTTGTTGGATTAGTTTGTTGGATTTGTTTGCATTCGTTATTTCTGGAATCGAATACGTCCGAATCTCCGAAATTTCATCTGAATTTCGATTCGGAATGAAATGAATCGCACATGTCTACAGGATTCCCTATGGTTTGTGTCCAAGCAGAAGTCGGCCGGGATCTGTAATTTAGCAGATGTAGTGCTAGTGGTGATAAATGACAGATCCCCATTTGTTTGGTTTTTTTTAAACAAAACATGTCACTGCTCCCTAACTTCCCATGCAGCATTAAGACAATTCTTAAGCATGTTATTTGAAGGATTTGTGTATTTTTTATGTTAACCTAAAAATAACATTTAAAGACCCCATTGCTGAATTGTATTGTTTAAAAACTGAACCTGTACACTTTTTTTTTTTAAAAATAGATTTCTGATACCGTAGGAAAGGGCAAGTAATGCACATACCCATGAGCTCACTCTGAGTTTCTACTAGAAATTATCAATTATAGTAACCATACCACACTACCTACTTGTAGCATGTTATATTATGTTATGTTACATTCTGTTATGTTCTATTTTATAATGTTTACTGTGGTCGCTGTTTTGTGCTTTTGATGAACCCAAAGATCTTGCCAAAAAAAGAACGAACTTGCACTTTCTGTACCGACAGTTGTGTCTTAATACTCATTGTTGTGTATTGAGCAATTTTGTATAAAAAATAACAATGTTATTAAAAAAAACAATAGATTTCTAATTAGCCTTGACAATGGCAAGAAATAAATTGGAGATTTGGCTCCTATAGATTTTAATGGGACTTGGCAATATGTTTGAGGTATGCAGACTTTCTGCTTGGTTCACCAACCCTCCTGCAAACAGACTTTGCTCAGTTTTCTTATTTTTATGAAAAGACACAGGATTCTTCAACACAAAACTCAGTGGAAGCAGCACATACATGATGCTTGCAGGCAGCAAAAGCCCACAGTTCTCGTCCAATTGTTCCTCACTTTCCACCTCCTACTCCACATGAATCTCAATCTGCATCCTCTGCAACATCTGCTGCCTCAAGTGGTAGGGATGGAAGTCCGAGAAGGGGTATGAGAGGCCTAAATTACATAACATTAAGAGGGGAAAAGAGTCAGGATACGGCCAATCAGAGCAGGGCCAAGTGTAGGCTTGAACCTCAACGTAAGTCTCCTTACCCCACCCCACCATCTCCAGCAGCATTTTTCACCAAGTAGGTGCCTCATCTAAAGCTTGTGGAGCAAAAGAAAAAAAATCACCTAATCACCCTCATGTCCATCATCTCAATAGTGCTTTGCAAATGTGATGGTTTTACAGCTGATCCTGTTCCAGCTAGTAGAGCCTGCCCCCTTTTCGTGACTTTGTGGCCTGTGCAGCCCCACAATGGCAGGAACCCAGCCACTATCCTTGCCCTCCACTAGAGTGGTCCATATGATGTTCAAGCAAGCATGGACAGTGCCCTGTGTCCTTCACCAGCTCATTCATCTCTACCAAATCTTCCTCAATGACCTTATCCGGTGACTTCTTAGAACCAAGACCCTATACACTGTTGTGCAGATGGTATGCCTATAGGACAGGTGCAACATTGGGCTAGAGATTCTGTCAGGTCTTCAGGGGCAGGCCAAGAGGTGGCTAACTCCTTGAAATCTTGTGCTTGGATAGGTCATGTGTGACAATGGCACCAACCTGCTAATTGCCTTTTGTCAATGTTCAAGCACATTTCTTGCCTGGCACATGTCTTTACCCCAATAGTACAGTGGTTACTATCTAGGTACACTGGCTTCTAGAATGTCTTGCGGTAGGCCAGAAATGTGTGTGACCAATTTAGGCTGTCATATGCAGTGAATGTTCATCTGGCTGAAATGCAGTGGCAACACAATCTGCCTGCAAACTGCTTGATATGAGATTCACCCATGCTCTGAAACATGACGCTGGCCATGATGCAGTAGATGCACCTTCACCAGTTGGCCTATAATGAGTATTTATGTTAGTTTTCACCACATCAGGGGCTCCTGATTTAGAATTCAGGACACATGAACCCTCTAGTAAGCATTCAAGGAGGCAACTGGAATTATGAGCTGCGATGAGGTAGAGATTGGCAACAAGACTCCTCTGGTTTTCCTGATAAAGAATGGTTTATTAGACTAGGCTCTGGAGGAACAGCAGCAGAAGGACCAGCAGGAAATATTCATCTTGCTGCTGTGCCTGTTGCACCTGGAAGAGGTACTGTGGATGAAACTTTTGGCCATCTTTCCAGAGGGTGGCAGGATCCCTTTTCATAGCCAATGTGCCATGGATCTTCAGGTTGGTGAAAGAAGGAGCATCAGTGGCGGTGGCTGACTCAACAAGGTTTTAAAGTAATTCTTTGAAATGCAGCAGTCCCTGGCAGTACCTAAACCATATGATTTTGGATTACCTGCAGTCTTGGGCAAATGCAGGCAACCTTCAAAGTGAGTAGTATAAAAGTGAACAAATCCTGAATGATCAATTAGTACAAAACCTCTGCAACTGATTCAAACAAATACATGTTATATACATTATACCATTACTATCTCCTGCCACCTCTGCTGGTCTGCTACCATTACCATCTCCTGTCACCAATACCAGCTCGTCCACAACTGCTTGATTGACACCATTATTAGGTCCTGTCACTGCTGCTGGTCTGCCATCATTACCATTTCCTGCCATCATTACCAACTCCTTCCACCACTACTGGCCTGCCACCATTTCCAGTTTCTTCCACCATTATCAGGTCCTTACACCACTGATGTCCTGACACCACTACCAGTTCCTTCCACCACTGCCGGCCTGCCACAGTTACCTCTCCTGTCTCTGCTGCTATAACCATTTTCTGCCACCACTGCTTGTCAGCCCTAAAACTTGTCTAGCCTCTATACCCCTGTACATTACCTGTACCCCCGTATATTACCTGTACCCCTGTACATTACCTGTACCCCTGTATATTACTTGTACCCCTGTACATTACCTGTACCCCTGTACATTACCTATACCCCTGTACATTACCTGTACCCCCATATATTACCTGTACCCCTGTACATTACCTGTACCCCTGTACATTACCTTTACCCCCGTATATTACCTGTACCCCTGTATATTACAGTTTCTCAGGAAATGGTCCAAAAGCTTCTTGAACGATTCCACACTATTTGCCAAAATCACTGCTTGTGGCAACAAGTTCCAGACCCTGACCGCTCGAACTGAGAAGAACCCCCTTCGCCCCTTGTGTTTGAATTTTTTTTCTACCAGTTTCAGGTGGTGGCCTCTAGTCTTTGTTACGGAATTAATCTTAAAGAGTTTGTTGCTAATGTCGCTATGACTATAGAAAATCTTGTACATGAAAATCATATCCCCCCTTAATCTCCTTACTTCCAGCGTGAACATATTTAAGTTTAGTAGCCGTGTCTCATAGCTCTGGTCCCCCATCCCTTTGATGAGTTTGGTTGCCCCCCTTTGGACTCCCTCCAGCTCAAGGACATCCCTTCTGTGCACCGGTGCCCAAAACTGCACCGCATACTCCAGGTGAGGCCGAACCATTGATGTGTAAAGTAACCAGTGATGTGTAAAGTCACTGTCACACTGTCACAAAGTCACACGGAAGCTAACAAGTCCCTGTGTGATAGCATTTGGAGGTGACGGGTTCTCTTTATTGAACGGACGCTCTCCGCTCTACACCCCGTTCTGCCTGCCCCCAGAAGAGCGATGGACCCCGAAAACCACAGCGGGGACGGGAGGCGGCCAGCGGGGAGAGGCAGCCAGAGGTGGGGGCGAGCCATGGAGGGGGCGTTGGTGGCAGGGGAGGATGGACGAGCAGGCTAATTACAATGCCGAGATCACTTGTACAAAATGAGCTGCAGCTTCCCCTGCTCTACATTTAGCCCTGCTGCTTGCCCGAAGCAGGACTAAATGCAGGGCCAGAGCTCTCTTGTCCACCTGGCCGAAGGCAGACCGACTCATTCCTCTGGGCGTGCCGAAGCCATCCATCGAGTGCTAGGTTGGGGCTCTCCCGAAGAGAGGGGAAGAAGGAACCTGGTGGCCACACA
>NW_017308908.1:23912-25991 GCF_000935625.1 Nanorana parkeri | reverse complement strand
GGCCCCCCCCCCCCCCCCCCTAGACTTCTGGGCAGGCCTGAGGACCAACACAAAAAGTTGAAGTTCACAGATGTGAGGAGAAAAATAAGTAGATGCCAGTGTATATACATTGGCTAGACCTTACAAGCCCAGTATAAAAATGGCCCCTGGTCTTAGGCATAAGGCCTAGCCCAAGAGTCTCCCTGCCTTCCCAGCCCAAGACCACACCAGGTAGTCCTCTTCAAATCAGGAGGTACTGGGACTCTCAGAGAAGTGTTGCTCATATTTGTGCTGCACATTTTCATGCGCGCATGCATGCGAGACGTTCTAGTGGGAGGATTGCTCATACTTGTTTGCATGCGCGCGCACTATGCTGTGTGGGGACACACGTGCACGACCACCTATTTGAACATTGGCCTATTTAAGGAGGAGCTTTGTACCTGTTCCTTGCTGAGAGTTCTTCCGCTAGTGCCCTGCTTCCTGTGTTTCCCGATTCTGTGTGTTCCTGATATTGACCCAGCTTGGACTCTGCTGATTGCTGCCTGCCCGCTGACCTTGGCTTGATCTGGACCTTCCTTCTGTTTGCTGATTCTGCACTGCCTTGCCTGCTCCTAACCCTGCCTCTGTAGGCAGAGCCAGCTGTCACTCACGCAGTTGGGTGGATCTCCACAGTAATGACGGGATCCGCTCCGGCTGCGGCGTCTCAGTATACCGCGAGCTGTAGCTCCCTATATACTGAGCTTAGGGTGACGGGAGGACGCTAGTTTGTGTCCTCCCGTTACCCTAAGGAGAACTATGGGGAAAAGCCCCGACCTCATAGTTCTCCTTTAATATGACATAAAAACTTGAAGAACCGAAGGATTAAGAAATCTCGAAAGGTAGAAATTCCTCGCGGGGAATGTGAGCGGGAAGAATGGAAGGCGGCGAAGACGTATCGCTTCATCACTTTATACGCCCGGAATTTTCCTGTTAACTAAATTGCCTGCAATAGACCCGAAGACGTAAACAAATGCCTTTCATTACCGGCTGACGCCGCGACTGTTATCAGTTACAACGAAAATCTTATGAATAAAAATGATCATTTAATGAAAGAATTCCCGTGAAATTGCCGCTGGTAAATGACACTGAAGAGATGAAACGCGTCGAAGGAAATCATACGGAGAAAAGAAAAAAAACAGAGACTCGCTGAAATGATGATGTTTCCGCATATCAATCAACAAGGTTACATTAAAAGAAACGTATCGAACGTTTATGAATCTATTCTCTTCACACCGATGTAATGCAGGAGAACTTCCAATGCCACGAGCTACCCCAAACTTCATGTCGCGCTGTGGTACCACGCCAACCCACCTATCCAGCACACGTGCCAGGGGCGTAACTAGAAATCACAGGGCCCCCATAGCAAAATTTGTATGGGGGCCCTGCGATTTCTAGTGACGCCCCTTGCAGAGCCCATCTGAGAGTGACCCTGCAGAGCCCACTATAGACTCTCTATGGTGGGCTCTGCAGGGTCTCAGGTGGGCTGGTCACACCCCTGCAACAGAGGTTCCCGATTTCTAGTGATAATGGTGCTGTTTCTCCTTTGCTAATATCTGACCTCGTCCTTCCCTTCAGTCTTATATCTGACCTCTGTCCTCCCCTGCAGTCTGCTGTCTGACCTCCAAGTCTTGCACAGTTGTACCGGCTCCTCTTCCTCTGGTTTCCCTGCACACTGGGAGCGTCTCACAATGCGCATTAGAAACAGCAGCAGGTCAGATAGAGCTCCGCCTCATTTCCTGGCTGGAGGATGTCCAGCATCAGCTAGCTCTAGCCTCCCCAGCCTCACAGTCCCTGGCCCTCCCCAATGCATTGCAATGTGCTGCAACTCATGTGCATTGGCTTGTATATTGGGGTGCCATTAGAAAGCATCGGCATTGCAACGCATGTAACATTTCACAGCACGGAATTGTAAATAAGCCCCCTAAAGATGAGACAAAAGATCACATGGTCACTAGATGCCACGAGCATTGTGGCCGTTTCATGTCATTAGGAACTGCAAGGGCGTTTCTTGCTTTCCGTCAGACAGACGCTGTCTTGTATTAAAATAAGAGGATCAGGAAG
>NW_017308908.1:23192-23887 GCF_000935625.1 Nanorana parkeri | reverse complement strand
AATGATAAATCGCTCAGATACAAATGTTTCCAGTAACTTGTATCCAACTCTCAATCATCTTCTTCCAGCTTACTAGCACTGGGGTGACAACTAACTCCAAATTGCTCTCCCGTGTGGTCACCCCATCACATGATCCCCTGGTGGAGACTATTGATGAGCTTGATGCCATGATGAATCCGGATCAGATACACATCACCCAGCAAAGGATTTCTTACAGTCATCACATTTCTAAACAGCTTCAACTCTCTCAGCTCGGCTTCCCTGAACTTCCTATCCAGTACAAGATGACCAGTAAAAGAGCAGTCTCCGTATATCTACTAGCATGGTGAAGGGAGGAAGGAGGAGGGAGAAGCAGAGAGGAAGGAGGAAGGGGAGGAGAGAGAAAGGAGGAAGGGGAGCAGGGAGGAAGGAGTAGTGGGGATCAGGGAGGACGGAAGAAGGGAGGAAGGAAGAGCGGGAAGAAGGAAGGAAGAGCAGAGAGGAAGGAGGAGGGGAAGCAGGGAGGAAGTGAAGAAGGAAGAGGGGGAGAAGAGAGGAAGTGGAGGGGGTGCAGGAGGGAAGGTGGAGGGGGAGCAGGAAGGGAGGGGGAGCAGGAGGGAAGGTGGAGAGGGTGGAAGGGGGAGGAGGAGCAGGAGGGAAGGTGGAGGAGGAGCAGGAGGGAAGGCGGAGGAGGAGCAGGAGGGAAGGTGGAGGGG
>NW_017308908.1:22673-23013 GCF_000935625.1 Nanorana parkeri | reverse complement strand
GGAGGAGGAGCAGGAGGGAAGGTGGAGGGGGAGCAGGAGGGAAGGTGGAGGGGTAGCAGGGGGGGAAGGTGGAGGAGGAGCAGGAGGGAAGGTGGAGGGGGAGCAGGAGGGAAGGTGGAGGGGAAGCCGGGGGCCTTGTTGAGTCTGTGTGTTTGTGGCGACACCCTCAGCTTACTAGCACTGGGGTGACACCTAACACCAAATTGCTCTCCCGTGTGGTCACCCCATCACATGATCCCCTGGTGGAGACTATTGATGAGCTTAGACTTGGTGCGAAGCCAGTTCACAACCCTGGACCCCCCCCCCCCCCCCACCCGCCCCCCCACACACAGTCCAAGAC
>NW_017308908.1:21047-22628 GCF_000935625.1 Nanorana parkeri | reverse complement strand
TTCACACCCCCTGGCCCCCCCCCCCCCTCCTCTCTCCCAGCCAAATCCATGGCAGCAGTGGTGTCAGGGACATTCCTCGCCCCTTCTTGATGTGTAGCTGCGGGGTGGGGAATGCATCTGCTGCAACTGACTGGGCTGGAGGAAAGGGGGGTCCGAGGGTTGTGGATGGTGAACTGGGTTCACATTATTAAAAAACAAATTGGAAATGTGCGTCAACACTCAAAAGGAAATGCACATTGGCGCATGACAACGCACCTGCCTATTGTTAGAAAAAAAACACACCTCAATGTGCATGGATCTAAATGGGCCCTTAGAGGTCACATGGTGTCCGCTGAGTGTTCTGATTACTCTCATGGGGGTGGGGGAAGGGCACGTGCGGATCAAGGAGGAATATTCTCAGTTCATGCTCATGTGGAGGAAACACAAATTAGAAGAAAACTCTTTTGCGGCTTCTTTGACTTTTATATTTTTATTACATTGTAGATGTGGAGCAAAGATTTGTAGGGACTTTATTGTGATACATTGTGTTCGGATGTTTCGTATCACTCGATGTTTTGGGTCGATACAATGAGTTACAATAAAGGAAAAAAAACGAATGTTCTTAGTATCATTTAATTTCGGGTTGAATGTATTGTAATGTAATACAGCATTATGGCCTCTAGATGGAGCTGAAGAGCATAGGAAATTAATATCTACTTCCTGCGCACCACAGCTCCATCTAGTGGCCATAATGTGGTATTTACCTGATTTACCATTCAACCTGAGAAGAAAATATATCAAGAATGTTCGTGTTTGCCTCTGTTCGCACAGAACGAGCGCTGATAGAGATTCGCAGGGTGAACGGCTCTGTGGATTGTTTATAAAGAGACCCCCCCCCCAATCACATGATTGTACGGTGAAAGATCTACTGGAAGTGGACCTTGAGGTAATGTGTCAGTGGAACACTTGAGGTGTTAATTGCACAGGACTCCCCCACCGGCAATGCCTTCCTCTGCTTTTCTCTCCAGATGGACGGCACCATCTTTGTGCATGCATCATTCAGAGTCACCATCTACTTCCTGGACTGAGATGGCGGCTCAGAAATGTAACAATGTTGCAGACTGATCACCGGGGGAGGGGAGATAAGGAAATGCTTCCTCCTGCCTGCAGCAGACTGATCACTGGGGGAGGGGAGACCTAGGGAATGCTTCCTCCTGCCCGCAGTAGTCTGATCACTGGGGGAGAGGAGAATGGGGAAATGCTTCCTCCTGCCTGCAGCAGACTGATCACTGGGGGAGGGGAGACTGAGGAAATGCTTCTTCCTGCCTCCAGTAGTCTGATCACTGGGGGAGGGGAGACTGAGGAAATGCTTCCTCCTGCCTGCAGCAGACTGGTGACATAATTTCTCCCAGCCTGGGTACAATCACTCGAAGTTCACCGGCTGTTATAAGGTGGAGGCAGATGCTTTATACTGCGACATGTCATTCATTTATTCATGCAGACTTGCAATGTTTATAACGTGTGTATATCTTTATGTCCTCAATATACTATATGAGTGATAGACGGGTATTAATCATTAAAGTGACCTTTCACTGTCCTCCC
>NW_017308908.1:20568-20937 GCF_000935625.1 Nanorana parkeri | reverse complement strand
ATGTTCTGTAATTATTTTATTATTGCCCCCCCCCCCTCCTACCCACTTCTCTATTACTCACCTAGGCTGCAGCCTCCGCGTCACATACACTGTATTGCCAAAAGTATTGGGACGCCTCCACACGCACATGAACTCAAATGGCCCCCCAGTCTTAGTCCGTAGGGTTCAGTATTGGGTTGGCTCCGCCCTTTGCCGCTATAACAGCTCCGCCTCTTCTGGGAAGGCGTCCGCAAGGTTTAGGAGCGTGTCTATGGGGATGTTGGACCATTTGTGAGGTCAGGTACTGATGTTGGGGGAGGGGCTCGCAGTCTCCGCTCTAATTCATCCCAAAGGTGTTCTATGGGGTTGAGGTCAGGACTCTGTGCGGCC
>NW_017308908.1:10421-20087 GCF_000935625.1 Nanorana parkeri | reverse complement strand
CTCCCCCATCCATGTCTTTATGGACCTTGCTTTGTGCACTGGTGCGCAGTCATGTTGGAACAGGAAGGGGCCGTCCCCAAACTCCTCCCACAAAGTTGGGAGCATGAAATTGTCCAAAATGTCTTGGTATGCTGATGCCTTAAGAGTTCCCTTCACTGGAACTAAGCCAAGCCCAACCCCTGTCACGGACGGACTTATTGCACAGGTGACAACCTATCACGGTACCACGCATGTAGTCACTGAGCTACTGAGAGCGACCCATTCTCTCACCGTCTGTAGAAGCGTCTGCGTGCCGAGGTGTGTGATTTTATACACCTGTGGCCAGGGCAGCCATCAGGGGGGTACGGCCGATACTCATGTAAGGGGTCCGGGCAGCCTGGGGGGCCCACCCGGGTCCCTTACATGACTATCGGCCGACGGTGAAGGGCGAGGAGGCGGAGGCCTGGCCTAGCAGCGCAGGGCCCAGCATTGCCGCTCCAGCAGCTTTGAGGCAAGCTAGGGCCCCATCAGCGAATCTGCTCGTCTGATGTCAGACTGGCCGGAAGTGACCTCACGTTAGTGACGTGACGTCACTTCTGGCCGGTCCGGCGGCAGACGAGGCCATGTGTGCAGGTAAGAGGAGCTAGGAAGGAAGGAAAGGAGGGAGGGATGCAGCCCTGACCAGCCCACCTGAGACCCCTTCAGTGCCCACCATAGACAGTCTGAGATGGGCTGTGCAGCATATATGGTGGGCTCTGCAGGGTCACTCTCAGGTGGGTCCTGTGTCCAGTGCGTCACTAAGCCCTGCGTCCAGCGCGTCACTAAGCCTGGCGTCCAGCGGCGCGGTGGGGGGGGTGGAGGGGCCCAGCCTAAAGCCGTGTAAGGGGCCCCAAAATTTCTGATGGCTGCCCTGCCTGTGGCCATGGAGGGGATTGGAACACCCGAAGACAATGATTCGGAGAAGAAAGTGATGAAGTATGACATGACTTCACGCCTGTATAGGTGTCAGCTTTGTATGGCGGAGTTCAGGGGTCAGTGTTTTGTAACAGTTTTTGTGAGTACAATTTTGTTACAAAAGTGTTGAAAAGTTATTTACAAATTGGAAAAAAAAAATATTTTAAATCTAATAGTAAATACATTGTAACAATAAAGTTGTCACGTTGTATTTCTCGCGGGTATTACCATTTCTTCACATTCATCTCCATACATTTTTTGGACTGTGTTGTTTGCTTCCCCCCTCCCCCGTACGGCTCCGAGGATCGTTCATTGTACCCGTTAGCTCCTCTTTAGTCCTCTGCCCATTAGAGGCCGGCGATCATCCCAGACAATTACGCAGCTTCCTCTCCAATGGCTCCCCATGAACCAGCAGAGGTGAAAAACATAATTAAAATCCTCCGACAATGACACGAACACCTGAGAGGCCCGAAGATCCGTCGTCTTCTGTTCCTTAATCTTCTCCTTTATACCAGGCCGGGGAGACATTTCATTCCCATCTTCTCTCAATATTTATCTTGATGTTCGGCGGGGAGGATTCTAACTCCCTCTCTTCTCTCGCAGCTGGCGTTGTGTTTACTGAGCTTCCAGAGGCTCCGCAAGCTAATATTTTCTTGCTTTTCCCCAGTGACTTCGAAGCGCAGGCTGTGCCCAAGCAATCTCCGAGCCTTACAAACGCGGGACGTTATCCGTCGGGCTGTTCCCCATTATCCGTCTATAATACCACCAAGATAAACAATGTGTAAAGTAAATGTAATCCCCGAAATTCACGGCGTCCAGCTTGTGATAATTCAAGAAAGGGGAAGAGGGGAGAGGAGAGTGGAGTCAGGGTACAGAAAGGTGAAGAGGGGGAGAAGAGAGTGGAGTCGGGGCATAGAGAGGGGGAGAGGAGAGTGGAGTCGGGGTATAGAAAGGGGAAGAGGGGGAGAGGAGAGTGGAGTCAGGGTATAGAAAGGAGAAGAGGGGGAGAGGAGAGTGGAGTCAGGGTACAGAAAGGTGAAGAGGGGGAGAAGAGAGGAGGATTGGAGAGGAGAGTGGAGTCAGGGTAAAGAAAGGGGAGGGGGAGAGGAAAGTGGTGTCAGGGTAAAGAAAGGGGGACAGGAGGAGTGGAGTCAGGGAATAGAAAGGTGAAGAGGGGGAGAGTGGAGTCAGGGAAGAGAGAGGGGAGAGGAGAGTGGAGTCGGGGGAAATAGAAAGGGGGAGAGGAGACGAGGAGGAGTGGAGAGGAGAGTGGAGTCAGGGTATAGAAAGGGGAAGAGGGGAGAGGCGAGTGGAGTCATAGAATAGAAAGGGGAGAGGAGTGGAGAGGAGAGTGGAGTCGGGGTATAGAAAGGGGAAGAGGAGAGGGGAGTCAGGGTATAGAAAGGGGAAGAGGAGAGGGGAGTCAGGGTATAGAAAGGGGAAGAGGAGAGGGGAGTCAGGGTATAGAAAGGGGAAGAGGAGAGGGGAGTCAGGGTATAGAAAGGGGAAGAGGAGAGGGGAGTCAGGGTATAGAAAGGGGAAGAGGAGAGGGGAGTCAGGGTATAGAAAGGGGAAGAGGAGAGGGGAGTCAGGGTATAGAAAGGGGAAGAGGAGAGGGGAGTCAGGGTATAGAAAGGGGAAGAGGAGAGGGGAGTCAGGGTATAGAAAGGGGAAGAGGAGAGGGGAGTCAGGGTATAGAAAGGGGAAGAGGAGAGGGGAGTCAGGGTATAGAAAGGGGAAGAGGAGAGGGGAGTCAGGGTATAGAAAGGGGAAGAGGAGAGGGGAGTCAGGGTATAGAAAGGGGAAGAGGAGAGGGGAGTCAGGGTATAGAAAGGGGAAGAGGAGAGGGGAGTCAGGGTATAGAAAGGGGAAGAGGAGAGGGGAGTCAGGGTATAGAAAGGGGAAGAGGAGAGGGGAGTCAGGGTATAGAAAGGGGAAGAGGAGAGGGGAGTCAGGGTATAGAAAGGGGAAGAGGAGAGGGGAGTCAGGGTATAGAAAGGGGAAGAGGAGAGGGGAGTCAGGGTATAGAAAGGGGAAGAGGAGAGGGGAGTCAGGGTATAGAAAGGGGAAGAGGAGAGGGGAGTCAGGGTATAGAAAGGGGAAGAGGAGAGGGGAGTCAGGGTATAGAAAGGGGAAGAGGAGAGGGGAGTCAGGGTATAGAAAGGGGAAGAGGAGAGGGGAGTCAGGGTATAGAAAGGGGAAGAGGAGAGGGGAGTCAGGGTATAGAAAGGGGAAGAGGAGAGGGGAGTCAGGGTATAGAAAGGGGAAGAGGAGAGGGGAGTCAGGGTATAGAAAGGGGAAGAGGAGAGGGGAGTCAGGGTATAGAAAGGGGAAGAGGAGAGGGGAGTCAGGGTATAGAAAGGGGAAGAGGAGAGGGGAGTCAGGGTATAGAAAGGGGAAGAGGAGAGGGGAGTCAGGGTATAGAAAGGGGAAGAGGAGAGGGGAGTCAGGGTATAGAAAGGGGAAGAGGAGAGGGGAGTCAGGGTATAGAAAGGGGAAGAGGAGAGGGGAGTCAGGGTATAGAAAGGGGAAGAGGAGAGGGGAGTCAGGGTATAGAAAGGGGAAGAGGAGAGGGGAGTCAGGGTATAGAAAGGGGAAGAGGAGAGGGGAGTCAGGGTATAGAAAGGGGAAGAGGAGAGGGGAGTCAGGGTATAGAAAGGGGAAGAGGAGAGGGGAGTCAGGGTATAGAAAGGGGAAGAGGAGAGGGGAGTCAGGGTATAGAAAGGGGAAGAGGAGAGGGGAGTCAGGGTATAGAAAGGGGAAGAGGAGAGGGGAGTCAGGGTATAGAAAGGGGAAGAGGAGAGGGGAGTCAGGGTATAGAAAGGGGAAGAGGAGAGGGGAGTCAGGGTATAGAAAGGGGAAGAGGAGAGGGGAGTCAGGGTATAGAAAGGGGAAGAGGAGAGGGGAGTCAGGGTATAGAAAGGGGAAGAGGAGAGGGGAGTCAGGGTATAGAAAGGGGAAGAGGAGAGGGGAGTCAGGGTATAGAAAGGGGAAGAGGAGAGGGGAGTCAGGGTATAGAAAGGGGAAGAGGAGAGGGGAGTCAGGGTATAGAAAGGGGAAGAGGAGAGGGGAGTCAGGGTATAGAAAGGGGAAGAGGAGAGGGGAGTCAGGGTATAGAAAGGGGAAGAGTGGAGAGGAGTCGGGGTATAGAAAGGGGAAGAGTGGTGAGGAGTCGGGGTATAGAAAGGGGAAGAGTGGAGAGGAGTTGGGGTATAGAAAGGGGAAGAGGGGAGAGGAGAGTGGAGTCGGGGTATAGAAAGGGGAAGAGGGGAGAGGAGAGTGGAGTCGGGGTATAGAAAGGGGGAGAGGAGAGTGGAGTCAGGGTATAGAAAGGGGAAGAGGGGAGAGGAAAGTGGAGTCGGGGTATAGAAAGGGGAAGAGGAGAGTGGAGTCAGGGTATAGAAAGGGGAAGAGGGGAGAGGAGAGTGGAGTCAGGGTATAGAAAGGGGAAGAGGGGAGAGGAGAGTGGAGTCAGGGTATAGAAAGGGGAAGAGGAGAGTGGAGTCAGGGTATAGAAAGGGGAAGAGGGGGAGTGGGGAGGAGAGTGGAGTCGGGGTATGGGAAGAGGGGAGTGGAGTCGGGTACAGAAAGGGGAAGAGGGGAGAGGAGAGTGGAGTCAGCGTATAGAAAGGGGAAGAGGGGAGAGGAGAGTGGAGTCGGGGTATAGAAAGGGGAAGAGTGGAGAGGAGTCGGGGTATAGAAAGGGGAAGAGGGGAGAGGAGAGTGGAGTGGGGGTATAGAAAGGGGAAGAGGGGAGAGGAGAGTGGAGTAAGCGTATAGAAAGGGGAAGAGGGGAGAGGAGAGTGGAGTCAGGGTACAGAAAGGGGAAGAGTGGAGAGGAGTCGGGGTATAGAAAGGGGAAGAAGGGAGAGGAGAGTGGAGTCTGGGTATAGAAAGGGGAAGAAGGGAGAGGAGAGTGGAGTCGGGGTATAGAAAGGGGAAGAAGGGAGAGGAGAGTGGAGTCGGGGTATAGAAAGGGGAAGAGGAGTGGAGAGGAGAGTGGAGTCGGGGTATAGAAAGGGGAAGACGTGAGAGGAGAGGTCAGGTGAGACAATGTGTATATTACAAAGTATCTGAAGTTTGCTTTCACAGGGACATCCGATGGAACATTTGCACGGGAGATCTCCGCAGCGGCATATTTATTGCCCTATAAATGACTCGCATGCATCATATACTCCGCCGGCTTTAAACACAACCTTTCATTAATGCCACCAGGATGACACATGACAGGCTCGGCGGGCCCGGAATAGACAGGGTAGGATTAGAGGCTGTGATAAGCGTCTTCTCTAAACACGGGGATGGGTGAGTACATGGCACTGCCGGGAGACGGCACATACAGAGATATGAATGCCATGGAAACAATGGGATGTACAGAGATGCTCGTTACTGTCGGGAGAGGCGCAGAGGCAGAATCTGGTTTTAGAAGATAATACAGATGGCTGACTTGTGACTCACTGAGAGGGAACAGCGCAATGCAAAGTGTAAAACTGAGATCACCCAACACCATGAGGCTTACTGGATGCCGTACAAAGTGCGGATACCCATAGCAACTGATTACACCTTTCTTCTGCACTCTACATTGTACTAACCAATCAGCATCGGTACAAAAACACATGAGGATGGGCTGCTGCCAAAACCAAAGACGGTGGTGCCCTAGGTGCAAGCAGGGCTTAGCTTTGCCCACCCATGACCTCCAGGAGTATCCATGACTTCTCTAACCTCATCCAGGGGTCGGTGGGTCCAACTGGACCGGGGCTGATGATTGTAAGACAGAACAAGTCTAAAGCTGCCCATCCATCTATCAATCTGATTGTCAATATATTTAACCGTGCAGAGGCTGGACAAAATTGTTTGGAATGTTTAGGTAGTGGTCAGGGTACATCAGTCAGCGCCCGTAGTAGAGCTTCTGCCCGGATCGCTGCACAAAACTATGCTCATGCGCGTGCACGTATTCGGCGCAACGGTGCTAGTAATGTGCATGAGCTAACACGATGCGCAGTAGCGTGCGCATGCCTGTCCTTGGCGCCAGACGGGCTATTTAAAGATGGCTTCTGCACGTTGCTGAGAGATCTTTAGCTGTACTCTGCCTCTGTGATTCTGTTCCTGATATCCGTGTGACCCGGCTTGATTCCTGACTCTGTCTGCTTGCTGCCTGCCTTGTGACCTCGGCTCGTCTTCTGATCATTCTTCCGCCTCCTGATTTGGTACCATTCTGCTCGCAAGTTTATGACCCGGCCTGCTCCTGACTTCGCTTCTGTCTCCTGCTTATGTACCACCGCTGACCGCACGTTACCGATCATTTTTTCGTGTTTTTTTTTAAACTTCCCGCCGGTTCCGCCCCCCTGCGACGCGGACGCTCGCAAGGGACGGAACCCGTAAGACTGATGCCGGCATCGGCCGGAGGACACAGCGGGGATCGCGGACAAGGTAACAGACGCGACGCTGTATTTCCGGGTTACCGCTTATGGTACTGAAAATGAACCCCCCGAGCCACACTCGGGAATACCGCCAGGGAGGTTAAATGATGTCTCTTAAAGGAGAACTATGGGGTTAAGGCTTTTCCCCATAGCTCTCCTCAGGGTAACGGGAGGACACAAACTAGCTTCCTCCCGTCACCCTAGGCTCAGTATACCGCTAGCTGTAGCTCGCGGTATACTGAGACGCCGCGGTATACCGCGAGCTGCTACTCGCGGTATACTGAGACGTCGCAGCGGATCCCGACAATTGTGCCTGGATCCGCCCAGCTGCGTGACTGACAGCTGGCTCCTCCTATCTAGAGGCAGAGCCAGCTGTACCCGCCCCCTCCCCCGTCCGTTCCGCCAGTCAGCGAGGATGGGGGAATCCAGCCCCTCCCCCTGTCACGGCAGAGAGCCGTGACATGATCGAGAGGTGAGCGAACGCCGGTAACTGTTCGCTCACTTCCCTATCTACTGAGCCGACCTGTGACAGTCTCATTGTCACAGGTCGGCTAGAACTATGAGGTGAGTGAAAAACACCCCCCTCATAGTTCTCCTTTAAGAGAAATAATGTGCATGTGTTGTAGACATGTGTGATTAGTTTCGTTCCGAAACGAAATTCGGACGAATTGTCAGAAATTAGGACGAATTGTCAGAAATTCGGACGAATTGTCAGAAATTAGGACGAATTGTCAGAAATTAGGACGAATTGTCAGAAATTAGGACATTCGGATGTATCCTATTTCCGAATTACAGATATAACAAATGTAAACGAATCCGAATTTCCGTTTCCGAAATTCGTTAGCGGTAGTTCGGTCGAACATTAGTTTCGTTTTCGTATCTTATTCGTTTTGTTCGTTCGCTGCAGCAAAGTGACATTAGAGAAGGAGAAAAACATTTTTTCCCCCTCAAATGTCACTTTGCTCGAACGAACTACCGCTAACGAATTTCGTCCGAATTCCGAATCCGAATTGACTTTCACACCCGAATCCCGAAAAACTAAATAACACAAAATCCGAATCAAAACGAAACTAAACATATTTTTTGTCAGCGCACATGTCTAATGTGCATCCCTCCTCATCCTTAGGCTAGCCATGTACATGCAGGGCCGGATTTACTCTCCCTGCCACCCCAAGGCCAGGTTCCGCAATACGCCACCCCCCACCCCTTCTCATCAATGGAGAATGGCAACAAGATGGCAGGGCGGTGGGGTTAGTTTCAATTTTTTTTACTGTTTCTTAATTTTTTGTAACTTTATCACTTTTTATTTTTTTTATTGAATTATTTCATTTTATTTTTGTTTACATTTTAATTTATTTAAATTTTTTCTTTATCAATTTAATTTTTTTTTTCACCTAACTTTATTGCTATCACGCAGGAGAAAACAATCCCCTGTGTGATAGCAACTGGAGGTGACAGGTTCTCTTTATTGACCCCGTCACCTCCAATACAGGAGTTCTAGCACAGCGCCGTTGCTGGAACTCCTGTGACAGGTGAGAGGGGAAGAGCGCAGCACAGCTGAGGGGGGGGGCGGGGAGGACGGACCGGCCGGCTGCAGACTTTTTACAGTGCCGAGATGACATGTAAACGAACAATCCGCTTCCTCGCCCGCAACTTCCCTACAAGGACACCGCTGCCGCCCTCTGCGCCCTGCCGCCCCGAGGCCGTGCCTCAGTGGCCTTGTGGGAAATCCGGGCCTGTGCACATGGAGATTGCACCATGAACGTTCCATCCTCCTTTGGTTTCCTCTAATCTCGATCTCGGCCTTTCGCTCCAGAGGAACCCTTGAAATAATTTTCAGGTCTCAGAGAACCCTTATGTTATTGTATGTTCAGCTCACAGTCCAAGGAGTAACTAGAAACCTCAGGGCCCCGATGCAAGAAATTTTTAAGCCCCCCCACCCACCAAATTTTTTTAAATATATTAAATAAACAGTCTGGAGGGAATTTATCAAAACTGAAGCAGAATTATCTGGAAAAACCAGGGCCCGGTCGCAAATGCAACCCTGGTAGTTTCGCCAGTACCGGTATCTACACGTAGTATCGAGGAATTTTCACAAGTACGAGTACTTGTGAAAATGCCCAGTATCGGCACTGGTGCATCCCTACTTACTAATATAATGTATTGCTGGGACTTGTAGTCCTGCATAGTTGGTGGTATTCTGCATTGCTGTATAATCATTATACAGCAATGCAGAACAGCACCAGCTATACAGGACTACAACTCTCAGCAATACATTCTAATGTAAATTCATCCCGGCTGCGGCGTCTCAGTATACCGCGAGCTGTAGCCCCGCTATATACTGAGCTTTGGGTGAGGGGATGATGCTAGTTTGTGTCCTCCCGTTACCCTTAGGAGAACTATGGGGAATAACACTGACCCCATAGTTCTCCTTTAATATCTAACATTTTAAACTCTTTGCCCTAAGACTTGACAAAGAGGTTGTGCCTCGAAACGCGTAGTCATCACGATACAGCGAGCCCGTCTGTGCACAGCGTCCACTTTGCCCATCGATTTGACTCCACTACACACGCACCGAACACAGCCGCTCGCGGTCCCGGTTCCACAACCGCCGCGGTCCTTCCCCCCTCAGCCGCCGTGGCCCGGCCTGGCCAGCCGTGCACGCGTGCCGCTAGGTAACTTCACAGCGCTCCCTCATCCATCCAGTGCTGCAGTATTTTGTTCTTGGACTCCCTCTGTACACCGTTCCTTGTTTCACCATCCTCGACACATTTGCAGACTTCCAACTGTAAGTCATATATATTTGTTCCTTCTCTCATGAATAGATGCCATTCAATATCAGGTAGTAGCGCTCTTTCTTGTGTTTTTCTGTTTAACATTTTAAACTCCACACTCTATGGACCTTTAAAGAGTTGGCTGGAGCCATCCTTCTGCTGAGTCCCCGGACCCATTGCACAGAATGGATAATTTATTTCTCTATACAAAACACAGCCGATATGTTTATTAAAAATATGATTAAAAAAAAAAAACCCCAGAAGACAGCCGGGGGAAAAAAACATCAATTTCCATGTAACCAAAGAGCACAAGGACATTGGGATGACTGTAATGTATTCTCGGCTAGAACTCGGGTTGTTTTGTAGCTTTAAGCCTTGAAGCTCAACCCAAGGTCGTATATAACACTTAGCTGTCACTTTGTAAAGGTAATGGTCTCCTTGTACAAGCGGGTGGATAATCAGAACCATTTGTCTCAGCTTTCAGGATAAAGACCGGCGCAGAATGCCATGGTTATGCCGCAGTCAGGAGTGTAGTCATTAAT
>NW_017308908.1:990-10395 GCF_000935625.1 Nanorana parkeri | reverse complement strand
CTTCCTCTCCGAGAGAAGACGGTATTCCGTAGAAGAAAATGTGCAGAAAAATGCATCCTAATTATTTGGATATTAGTCGGAGCTTAATCCCTTCCGGAGTGTCTGCGTGCCGAAATGTCCTTATTTACCGTTCAAGCCTTGGCGCTGATAGCCTCCCCCCCCTACACACACACACCATTTGTGGAATGGCTACTAGAGATTTAGGGGTTTATTCACAAAGGAGCCGAAGGATTCAGCCATGCCGGATTATTATATACACTGAGTGGCCGGATTATTATATACACCGAGTGGCCGGATTATTATGACCACCTGACGTTTGTAGGCACATTAGCTATAATTTGGCGCTGAAGTTGCTAGAGGGCCAGACCATTATAAATAGGGAAGCAGGTTGGTTACCACGACAATAGAAGTGATTTGTTTCTGAAGATTCGGGGAAACAACGCGATGTAACACCCTTGGAACGCGGGATGATTGTTGGCACTCTGAGCCATGGAGCGAGTATCAGCAACACAGCAGAATTCGTTCAATGTGTCGGAACGCCAGGGCCCGGTCGCAAATGCGACCGTTGCAACCCTGGTAGTTCCGCCAGTGATTGTACCTACCTGAGTGGAGTGTGACTCTGCTGCAGTGTGGGGTGACCAATGGGGGGACATTACGAGTGTGCATCTGGCTTGCCAGCCAGTCACTGGTGGTTTCATGGCCAGTGGTGCATGCTGTGTAAGGGCATATATACTCAGGGGAATTATCATGTGCTCAGTCCTTTCCTAGTCTAGACTCCGTGCCGGTCTAGCCTGGAGGTGGGAATTCTCAAGTGCGGGAAAGTGCTAGGCCTCAAGCCTGGAGGAGGCCTAATACTGATTGAGGAGGAGAACCTGGGAAGCTGATGGCTGCTGGAGGTGCCTGGAATGAAGCATATTGCTGTATAATGTATTGCTGGGATTTGTAGTCCTCTATAGCTGGTCTCCTTACTCCCTCCCCTTGCTGTCTCTTTTTGTTCTCCCTCCCGGCTGCCTCGCCTCGCTCTCTCCTCTATTTTCTCCCCCCCCCCTTCCCTCCACCCCCCAAAAAAAAATTGCCGCAAAGTTGCCGAAAATTACTACTTTAGCTGCACTGAGGAAACGGGTAGAAAACTGCAAACTTTCTAAGTAAACTGAACCTGCAATCACATCATAAATTCCCAGCTGACAGTGCACGAGGAAACCCCGGATGATCCTAATGTGAAATATTTTTCTTCTGTCTTCTTACTGCACCTCGCGAGTGTCTGAAATAGGAATAAGATGGAAGGTGAGAGGGATAGCGGAGCGCAGCAGTGAAAAGCCTGCGTTTACTATAGTGTGATGGAGGATTCAGAGGTATAGCTACTGCAAGGCAAACTAGGCATGTGCCTTAGGCGGCATGAAACGCCGCCCCCAAACCAGTGAGGCAGAGCCTCACCTTCCATTACTGGGCCGATGCTGGGCATTTTCTAGGAGTACTCCGGCGAAAATACCCCCATACTAAGTGCTGATACCGGCAATTTATGTTTTTAAACACAAGCGGCTGCCGTAAGGTCTCGCGCTTGCTGGGGACCTCAAGGTAGGCTTCTGGGGACCTCGTTCCTGTGCTACAGTGACACCCGCACCCAACCCACAAGACAATCTGGAGCCCTGTTGAGACCCCACACAGCCCTGGTGAGACCCCGCACTGCATGTCCTGGGCATCGGGAGATAGGAATTCCACCCCCCTGTTGCCCCTCTACTCACTGCTGCCCCGAGGTCGGGCCTTGGTTGGCCTTGTGGGAAATCCAGCCTTGGGAATGTAAAAATCTCGTAGTTCTGAGGAAACCGGAAGTAATGCGGTCCCACAACTCGATAAGTTCGTAGTTTTGATCGATCACCGGCAGGTATCAGATTACTGCCGAGCGTTCGCGATGACGTCATCGCACACGCGCCTGGTGGTGACATCACGCGCATGCGCAGTGACGTCTCGGCGGGGTGACACTCTGTTACCGCTCCGGGTGTCACCCAGCCTCGGGACGCCCCTGGGAATGAGACTTGTGATACCTTCTGTTCTAAGAAGGCTTTACTGTGCAAGTTCATATTAGTTAACAATCTCTCCAACTCTTCATCTAATTATTCATCCGCCAAATCATTAAGTTCTCTTTCCTTCGTGCGAGATTCCTTTTTAGGATACAATGTTTCCTGACGATGACTTCAGGCGAATATCCGGATAATTCAGCGACAGGTGCAGGTTGATACCTGCAGCCGTTATAAAGCTGAGCCTTGTCTTCTGAACGGCACGCTGTGTGAGGCTCTCTCTGGTTTGACTTGCGCTCATGCCAACATTGCTCACATTTTTCATGCCTTTTTACCAGCTCTGCCAGGCCGAGCAATGCCGGGAGTGCGACATAGGTAGCTGTGTTCTTGGAAACGTCTTTTTATATTGTTACATAATGGCAGCGATCCATGTAAAGAGCTATTGATAGCGGAGGCAGATGAACCATCCTCCGTCTATCCGGTCTATCCCCAAAACTGCAAGTTTGGGCAAATATATGCATTTTAGGAACATCTGTCATGTGCCACCACCCGCCATGTAAATCAAACAAATCTAAACCTTAAAAATTCAAATATGTTATATTTCGTAGCAAATCAGACCTTACATGTGGACTGCACATGTTTTCTTTTTTTTTTCCTTGTCCTGCCAGTAACACTTCATGTTTTAGGGTGATGACATGTACCATGATGGGGAGCCTGCGATGGTGAGGGTGGCCTCTCTTACTGCTCCAGTCCGAGTACCCTGAGGTAGTTGGAAAGAAGGTGCAGAGACAAAGGACTGCCATGAGTGCCAGTGGATGGTGATAGCAGTGATGTCACCAGAACTTGTGATCCCATGTGGCTGATACAGGTCACCAATGAGAATTAAAACAGGAACAGGCTCAGAAAAAAGTCGGGCAAGATGGTACTAATAGGGCAGGCAAAAGCAGGGTCAAGGACAAGCTGGGTCAGCAACTTGCAGGCCTTGTCCTTTTCCTTCCCCCTCCCTCTTTTCCTTCTCCTCCTCCTTCTTTTCCTTCTCCTTCTCCTCCTTCTTTTCCTTCTCCTCCTTCTTTTCCTTCTCCTTTACCTTCTTCTCCTCCTCCTTTTCCTTCTCCTGCTTTTCCTTCTCCTTTTCCTGCCCCTCCTTCTTTTCCTTCCCCTCCCTCTTTTCCTTCCCCTCCCTCTTTTCCTTCCCCTCCTCCTTATTTTCCTTCTCCTCCTCCTCCTTCTTTTCCTTCTCCTCCTTCTTTTCCTTCTCCTTTACCTTCTTCTCATACTCCTTTTCCTTCTTCTCCTTTTCCTGCCCTTCCTTCTTTTCCTTCTCCTCCTTCTTTTCCTTCTCCTTTACCTTCTTCTCCTCCTCCTTTTTCTTCTCCTCCTCCTTTTTCTTCTCCTCCTTCTCTTTCTCCTCCTTCTTTTCCTTCTTCTCCTCCTTTTCCATCTCCTCTTTCTTCTCCTTCTCTTTTGCCTACCCCTCCATCTTTTCATTCTCCTCCTTCTCCTCCTCCTCATCATCCTTCTTTTCCTTCTCCTCCTTTTCCTTCTGCTCTTTCTCCTCCTTCTTCTCCTTCTCCTCATTCTTTTCTTTCTTCTTCTCCTTTTTCTTCCTTCCCCTCTTTCTTCTCCTTCTCATTCTCCTCCTTCCCCTCTTTCTCCTCCTTCTTCTTCTCCTCCTTCTTCTCCTTCTCCTCCTTCTTCTCGTTCCCCTCTCTCTTCTCCTCATTCTCCTCCTTCTTCTCCTTCCCCTCTCTCTTCTGCTCATTCTCCTCCTTCTTCTCCTTCCCCTCTCTCTTCTCCTCATTCTCCTTCTTCTCTTTCTCCTTCTTCGCTATCATCATCATTATTATTGTTACTTATTATAGTCATTATTGGAGCTACTACAACACCTCCCCTGGCTCCGCTCCCTAGCACTGTACAGAGTATGCTGTCGGCTCTCCTGCTGCTGCGTCTCCTTGATTTAGATATACTTTGTGATAAGAGCAAGGACGCGTATTATCAAAGTTGACACTGCCAGCTGCTACTGAGAGAGGTCACTAGGGGCGCCATTCAAATTTTAGCTATGGGGCCCCATGATCTGTAGTTATGCCAGTGCCCAAGGCCTTCCTGGCATAGATGATCCTACTGGTGCCTATGCTCCTGCCGGTATAGCCCTCGGGGTCATTTGACCATGTCTTCATTGTCAGACCGCTGGTTGCAGTAATCCCACCAACCAGCCGGTGATAAGAAATGAACGGGTCATTATTCACATCTGCCCAGTGCAGCCCGATGTCTAAATACAGATCTACTCTAAGCCGCTCTGCTGGCCTGACAGTCACCGAGGAACAAGAGGAAGTGGAACATCTGGTTGCAGTCACCATACAGTTAATTGGTTTTTTTTCTTAATGTAGAACAGCTTTCCCTGAAGGAAGTGGCTTTTCGGCATCGCTCCCGGCTTTCCCTCTTTTTAAGGGACAAATCCCCTTTAGGACAAATCCCTCTGCCCTTCCTTCTTCCTTCCACAGTCTGACGTGAAGATCCGTATGAATATTTAATGACCAGAAGCGTTTGTATTGCTGATAGCAGCTTGTCAGATACTTGTGTCCATCTTCTTGTTTACTGCAGAAACATTTGGTTGCAATGGAATGTACAACCAGCGGGCTTAGAGGGTAACATATACTATTTTACCAAAAGTATTGGGCCCCTCCCCCTCCAAATCATTGGATTCAGGTGTTCCGTGAAATCTCCTGGCTCCTAAATATTCCGCGGTCGCCTGTTACTGGGATTATAACAAAGTGGAAGCAACTGGGAACAACAGCACCTCAGCCAGGAAGTGGTCGGCCACGTCACATGACAGAGCGGGGTCAGCGCATCCTGAAGCGCACAGTGCGCAGAAGTCGCCAACTGTCTGCAGAGTCAATAGCTACAGACCTCCAAACTCCATGCTGCCTTCAGATTGGCACAACAACAGTGCGTAGAGAGCTTCATGGAACGGGTTTCCATGGCCGAGCAGCTGCATCCAAGCCGCACATCACCAAGTGCAATGCAAAGCGTGGGATGCCGTGGTGTAAAGCGCGCCGCCACTGCACTCTAGAGAAGTGAAGATGTGTTCGTTTTTCGGAATTCGGATCCTATATGTGTTTCCTTTCGGGAATCAGATTCGTATTCGGATCTGATTCGGAATTCGAATTCGGAAGAATTCCCGAAAATTCAACTCGAGGTGCGGTAGCAGAATTGGCACATTTGTCATTTCCGGTTGCTGTGCTCTCGTCTTTACTATTAAAGGGACATTAAAATCCTTTTCTTAATTTGTTTTTATCCGTTTAAATGTTAACAGCGCACGCACAGGATTCGGACGAAATTCGTACCAAATACGAAATTTCGGATTCCAAATTTCAGATTCGGATGCTTTCGGATATGTTATATTTGGGAAATTCGGATGCTCCGAATCTACGAAATTTCCTCCGAATTTCGATTCGGAACGAAATGAATTGCACATGTCTAGTAGTCAGTATATGAATTCCTTTATTCCTTCATTTAGATTTCTTTACACATTTACATACAGGCAAAATTGAAATAAAATGAAACATTTTTGTTTTTTGTTTTTTTTATTTATCAAAGTAATAACGCTCGCAGCTTCTATCAGTCTTCAGCGTTGTACATTGTATCCCCTTCAGATATGGCCGGTTATAAAACATGGCTTTCCCTCAAATCCAGCCTGCGTTGTCTCTTCTTGTGAGGCTGCAATGGGTCCTTTATTTGTATAGACAGCTGGGCTTGTTGCCTGCCAAAAGCCCCAACGCCCCTTCATTTCTGGCCAGGGAGTCGCGTCTCGGAGCGCCCGAGGTTCTGCAAACTTTCTCCCGCACTCCGCCGTCTTGCCAAGAGATTGAAAAAAATGGAGAATGGCAGACCTGCAGGCTGCATACAAGTGATCTCAGCGACATCGCCGTGATCACTTGTACAAAACTAGCGGCGTCTTCCCCGCTGTACATTTAGCTCTGCTTGCCCAAAGCCGGGCTACATGTAGAGAACAACTACCCGCCCGGCGCCCGGAACTGCATGTCCCCGGCATCGGGAGATAGGAATTCCACACCCCTGCTGCCCCTCTACCCCCTGCTGCCCCGAGGCCGGGCCTTGGTTGGCCTCGTGGGAAATCTGGTCCTGGATTTACCGAAAAAAGCTCTCTCCCGGGATGGACTACAATCTGATGTTTAGTTTACTAATTTGTATTGAGATTGTAGTCCATCCTGGGGGGGGGGGGGCTTGGGGCGGTGACTACTTTACAACACACACAGGGATCATGGGGAACAGACGTAGCCCCCCTCCAGAAGGAAGGACAGTGTCAGAGATGATTGGAGGATCTACAGCCGAGTGATACACAAATAAGATACATTGTTGTTCAGAGTTCAGGCTGGATTCACACCTGGGCGTTCCTAATAGGCGCTTTAATGCACGTTTTCGCCCTTCAGTTTGAAGCACGTTTTTCTTTCCAATTAAACGCGCGTTCGACGCTCGTTTTTTATCCTCCCCGGCGGGTTTTTTTTTCTCCATCTGTTTTTCGTTTTTTAAAAACTTTTAAACTTCCCGGCAGTTCCGCCCCCCTGCAACGCGGACGCTCGCAAGGGACGGAACCCGGATGCGGGCAGCGGCCGGAGGACACAGCGGGGTTCGCGGACAAGGTAAGACCTACGCCGTATTCCCGAGTGTGCCTTAGGGTTACCGCTTTGGTACAGAAAATTAACCCCCGAGCCACACTCGGGAATACCAATGGATACGCGCTGAAATCTGCCCCTACGTGCAAAAAAGAAGCTCAAGTACTTTTCCGCGCGTAGGGTGTTTTTCAGCGCGACAAATCGCGCTGAAATATGCCCAGGTGGTAACCGTGCCCATAGGGATTAATAGGATTTCACTTCTTGAGCGTTTTTCAGCGCTTCGATCAGCGCTGAAAAACGCCCAGGTGTGAACCCGGCCTCAGGGACTGGAATGTATTTTTAAGATTTAACTCCGGACTTTAGTGTCACTTGCGAGCTGTAGCTCCCTATATACTGAGCCTAGGGTGACGGGAGGACGCTAGTTTGTGTCCTCCCGTTACCCTGAGGAGAACTATGGGGAAAAACACTGACCCCATAGTTCTCCTTTAAATAAAAACGTATGTATCATTTACAGATACAAGAAGTGTCTTTAGCCTTCCAACTATACAATTTCCCCTCCTGTATACATTGTACCATGAAAATGACTGACAGCCCGGGGGCCTCTTTCTCCTCCACAGAGGTATAAAAGTCTATTTAGTAATAATCAGCCTGAAATGGAGACAGATGACATGAAGTATGGAAGAGACGAAAATGCCTCTAAGATATGGGAGGATCGCTCGAAAGAATTCCTTTAAGTAAAGATGTCATCTCGTCAAAGTGTTTGATGCCTTTTTTTTTATGTCTGATCTCGGGGATGTCAATAAATCTCTCCCATATTTCGTTGTTATTTGCCACGCAATGCAACGTCAGCTTTTACTTTTCTTTTTCATGACTTTATGACAAATCCTGAGAGCTTACAATCTAAAAGGGAGGGGCAAGTGATACATGAGGAGGTAATATATATATATATATACACTACTAACATATATACCATGTGACCTGGATGAATGAGAAACCTTCACAGACATATCTATGACAAAGGCGCACTTATGCTTTAAACTATTAAAAAAAAACATATTTTCAAATCGATTGATTATAACACAGTATAAAGTTATTTATTTCATTGGTAATCTCGCTGATATTTTTGGGCACCAATCTGCAGACAGCAACGCACCATTTACACCGTGTCCTGACCCCCGAGCGTGCCTACTAGATATGATGACAGTTTATATTGCACACGCTCTATGGTCAATTTGGATGGAAGCCAGTTTATATAGCAGCATGGCCCGGATTGTGGAAGTATAGGGGAACAACCAAAAGGTAACACAGGCAATCACAGGAGGACCATAAACTGGTGGAACAAGGAGGAAGCCAGCGCCGCAAGGTACTGGTGCTCCCCAATTGAAATCGAGGTTTTGTCATTTTCATTGAAAGGATGTGAAACTTTATCGAGCTGCCAAGTTGGCGAGGCTGCTTCTGCACAGCTGAGATAAGAAGTTACAGAGAGAGGAAGTGAAGGAAAACCCCTTGCCCTCGTTCACACCTGAACGTTTTGTAGCGCGTTCTACGCTCGACGAACGCTCTACAAAACGCTCCAAAATATAAATCCCATTGTATTCAATGGTCTCGTTCCCACCTTGGCGTATTTCCGCCCGTCCCTAACGCGCTACAAAACGGCCCACGCCTGAAAAGGTACAGGTACTACTTTGGGCCGGTTTGTTGCGGGTTTCCATTGGGATGCAGCCAAGTAGCCTTCGGAAACGTGCGATGGTCGCGCAACTTTTTTACCGCGAACCGCGGTAAAAAAACGCGCGACAGACGCGCATATGCAATACGCCTAGGTGTGAACGAGACCTTAGGTAGCAATACAACCGAAGGGTTAGTTCACACCATATGCAGTGCGTTCCGGCCCGATTCTGGCCGGAACGCACTGCATCTGGTTCACATTTTTATGGGGCAGAAGGGGGCGTGGTGGGCAATTCAAGTGAAGGGCAGCGTAGCCACGCCCTCCGGCCGCGATGCGATCGCCCTCACTGGATCGCAGGGCACATTGTGCCTGCGGTCCTGTGCGATCAAAATGCTGCAAGAACTATTTTGATCGCACCGGACCGGAGGGCGTGGCTACAGTGCCATTCACTTCAGTGGCCCGCCACGCACCCTCCTGCCCCACAAAATAGTGAGCCGGCCGCAGAATCGGACCGGATCGCACTGCATATGGTGTGGCTTCCAATGCCATGTCTATGCCGATGGCACTCAAATTTATCTTTCCACTCCACAACTCACCCCCTCAGTGTCCTTGCGTGTCACTAATCTACTAAGTGACATATCCGTCTGGATGTCGCAACATTTCTTAAAACTCAACCTTCCAAAAACTGAGCTCATGATATTTCCTCCCTCCCCCCCGTGCACCTTCCCCCAACATTTCAGTTGAGATTGATAACACAACTATCCACCCCTCCTCCCATGCCAAGGTGCTAGGTGTCATCCTTGACTCGGACCTCACCTTTCTTCCCCACATCCAATCGCTATCCAAATCCTGCTTCCTTCACCTTCCTAACATCTCCAAAATACGCCCCTTCCTCACCAATGAGACCGCTAGACTACTCATCCGCTCCCTTGTTATCTCTCGTCTCGACTATTGTAACTCCCTCCTCATTGACCGACCTCTACACAGGCTTCTCCCCCTTCAGTCTATCATGAATGCAGCTGCCAGACTCATTCACCTTACCAACCGCTCAGTGTCTGCAACCCCCCTCTGCCAATCCCTCCACTGGCTTCCA
>NW_017308908.1:0-243 GCF_000935625.1 Nanorana parkeri | reverse complement strand
CACACTACACTCTTTTTTTACTTCCACCGCGCCAAGCTTGCTCCCGTGATGGACTACAATCTCAATAGAAACTAGTAGTCCATCACTGGAGCCTTTTTTTTTTATCCGATTAATCGAACTTAATAATCGGCTAACTAATCGATTATGAAAATAATCGTTAGCTGCAGCCCTACTTCCATCCCCCGCCCCCCTCTGCCAATCACTCCACTGGCTTCCATCCTCCGCCCCCCTCTGCCGATCCCT
>NW_017308907.1:109848-123416 GCF_000935625.1 Nanorana parkeri | reverse complement strand
TGGCGGAGCCAAGTTAGATTGCGGCCATCTTGGTTGGCTGCCGATGATTCAGACTTTTAAGTTGACCTGGATGCACTGTTTGATCGGATGTTTCACTAAATGTGCAAAACATAACTGACTATTAAGTTGTAACATATAATAATGCAGCAAAGATAAGTGCTTTTAAGGTATCAAAAACACCACTGATATAGCACAGAAGTAGGTAAGGATTACGTCTTTATTTTATACAAAAATATAAAACAAATTTGATTGTGCATAATAAAACACTTAAAACATTGATCCTTCCTTCACATTGTGGCATATAATCAAGACGTCCCTTATAAAGATACCAGCAATATTGATTAATTATCCAAAGAGTCAACAAAATGCGATATTATCATGATGTCATGGTATCAAGGGGCGCTAATATTTCTCAACGTGTTTTGCACCCAATATAGGGGCTTCTTTAGGAGGAAGGAAGAGGATGCTCTGTTATGTTGGTGTGACCATTTGAAGGAAGAAGTGTGTCTATAAAAGCCAAAGGGAAAATCCCTGCAATGTTGTCACCAGTTTAGGCAACCGTTTGGAGTAAAGAGCTGAGGTACATAGAGGTCTTTGCTTTTGAATCTTCCTGTGATTTCCACAGAAGCCAGCTGGTAGCATCCAAAGTTAGTGGTAACACTCCAGGTTGTTGATGTTGAGAGTATCTGATTGTCTTAGGAAATCAGGAAGTAGTTTTCCCTACTGGATAAGGATCAGTTTGAACCTGACTTTATAAGGGATATTTGGCATCCCTTGGATCAACTGAGGGTTTGTGAAAAGGTCTATTTATTTTTGTCTTTCTGGTTAAACTTGATTGCACCCATTTGGTTTAGAATTTTTCGTGTGATTGTCCATTCATATCTCTCTCTCTCTCTCTCTCTCGATCTCTATCTCTCTCTCAATCTTCCTGTCTCTTAGCCCAATATACTGAATAGTGGATGTGCATGTAAAGCTATGATCATTTAGAACCTCGTGTACATGATCAGGTTTATTTTTCAGGAACTGATTGTTGTTTATCCCATTTCTATTCTATAACCTGTTTTGGATATGTGATTACACTAGTTTGTTAATAATAAGCATGTAAAGCGTTCAAAAGTCAGTAAGTTGGTAAATTAATTAGATGGGCACCTGTATAAGAGCAAGCAGTAAAGAAATTGCCATATTTGCCTGACTTTTTGTTGCAGAAGATTTGAATTGGGGAGCCCCCCCTCTAGTTAATGTCCAGTCTTGTGATGATCTAGTTTCACACCTGGTCTTTAGACTTTCTGGAGTCCTAGACTCCAATGGTCCTTGTGGATCTTTAGATGCTGATCTTCTATACTACAAAAAGCTATTACAAGCAATGCAGAAATACTTCTTTATGGAGAAACTGCATTGTTAACTAGTCTTCAAAGTGTTTATTTTCAGAGCACTTTGGTTAACCTGACCCTGGACAAGGGCCCATGCAGGGCAAAGTGACAGTGACTGCTAATCCCCCCCAAGCAATGTATACTCAACCATCCATGCTCCCTTGCTGCCTCACCATTGCAAGAGCCCACCCTTAGTAGCTCCGGCATTAGACAGTATTGGCACTTAACCAGGAGGAAAAAGTCACTGCCCCTCCAAGTGATAGTATTTGGGCCTGGCTACTGGCCGATAAAGCTTGAACACATGGTTGAGGGCTCCAACTGAGATGGTGAAGAAAAGCAGGCCAAAGAGTATACCTTATGGAAACAAGGTAGACTATGAGAAGGCACTGTCGCTTCCCACAGAATAGTCAAAGTGATAGTATCTGTTTCATTTTAATTTAATTTTAATAAAGGGAATGCCAAAAACCATGAATGGAGAAAATGGCTATGATCATTACACCAGATGGGTCGAATATTTTCAACAACAAGTGCTTTAGGGGAGTGGGGGTCCGCTTTAAATTCTTAAGTGTCTGCAGCTACAGCTGCTTTAAACCTTTCACAGTTTCAGCATCTACAAAGGTCAATGATGGCTTGTTTAAAGCTTATATGCTGCTTGTTAAAAATATATAAATGTTTCATATCCAAAGCCAGGGCATAGTTAGGGAGACCCCCTCCCACAGATCACCAACATAATTTGGTCCTACTTAACAAACCACTATGTAAATGAGTACTACACTAAATACCCATGTGAGGGGTCATTAACTACAAATGTAAAATATGTTTTTTTTGCCTATTGTTATTATTACTACTATTACTTTATTTAAGAAATATTACTGAGAACAATTTTGCCATACAGGCAGGGAGGCTTTAAAAATGATCAGTTCCGGGTGTCACAATCATTAAATACTCCACATTCATTATTCTTTATTTATTATAATATCTGCAACTTAATAAAAATGCCGATGTAACATGAGATATAATTGTAATCCATTTTAGCAGGCACTACCTAGAAATTGAAAATTATTTTATTTATAAATTATGTTTAAAAAAATGGTCAAGATTACACATTTGAATGTTTGTATAACTGGTAATTTATCATACAATTTTCTTAAAACTTAATTATATATTTTTCTTGTGTTGATGTATTGTTTTTTTGACAGCCCATGTGATATCATTATTCCTTAGACTATACACCAGTGGATTGAGCATGGGCACTATGGTCACAAATATCACGGAGAGAAACTTGTCTTGCTCCTTAGAATTTTGAATGTAGAGGAAGAGAGGAGGCCCGTAATACAACAGAACAACAGTTAAATGAGAAGAACAATTTGAGAACGTCTTTCGTCTCCCAACTGATGATTGTATTTTGAGGACATTAAAAATAATGCGCAGGTAGGAAGTCAAAATTAGGAAAAGTGGAAGGACAACAAGTAAAAAGATACCTATAATCACAAATTGATTCAGGTTGGTAGTGTTGCCGGAGGAGATGTGCATCAGAGCTTTCGGATCACAAAAGAAATTGTCAATTTCATTGACCGGAGGGAATGATAGGTTATTTACAAGCAAAGTAGCTATTAAAGCATTGACTGCGCTCACAAACCAGGCAAAGAATGCCAGCAACACACATATATTCTTACTCACTATGCGAGAGTAATGTAGAGGAAGGCATATTGCCACATATCGATCAAACGCCATTATTGTCAATATTAAAGCCTCTGAATCAGCAAATAAAACATATAAAAACAACTGGAATATACAGGCAGTGAAAGACACTTTGTGATCATTAGAATATAAAATATGTAACAATTTGGGAATGGTGGTGGAGACATATAAGATATCCAAAACAGACAAGTTGCAGAGAAAGAAGTACATTGGATTTTGAAGCTGGGATACCAGACCAACAAGTGTTAAAATCAGAAGATTTCCAGTAATGACCAGAAAATATGCCAGTAAAATTGCACAGAACAGTAAAATTCTGCCCAAAGCAGAGGCAGGGAATGCCAGGATGTGAAACTCTACCTCCAAGGAATCATTTTTTTCTAGAGCCATCATTCCGTGTCCTAGATGTGAGATATTATGCGATAGACTGTAAATATAAAGCTGCTTTCTCTAGTGGAAGGAATTGTATTAGGGAAAGGCTCAGGTTTGGATCAAACATGGAAGGAAGCTTCTTTCTCTCCTGCCCAATCTGCTGCGGCCAGAGAATTCTCCAGTCACAGCTGCATGTAAGCAATGAAACCTTCCCTTTGGCAAGATAATGAGGCTGATTTACTAAAGGATTTGAGAATCTTCAATCAACAAATTGTAGCTGTGTTCACTTTAAATACCCATTCAGCATCTGCGAGTGGGAGTGTATTAATAATAAAATAAATGCATATACCTGTAGTGAACTCTTGCATTAGAAGTAGTTGCTTAACGTTATATTAGTAACCCTTGAAAGAAATGACCCATTTCTTGATGATGGTTGCAAACCTGTGGCAACAGTGTTTCTAATCAGCAGGTAGGCAAGAGAAAATCATGGAAGAAGAAAGATTCCTCCACCAGTTTAGGAAGGTGTCCTTTACACCGAGAGTTGTTAAGTTGTGAAATTCTTTCTCAAATTAGTAAGTAATGCTAAAACAATAATATAGAAAATGGGAGAAACAATGTTCTTGTAATTATTATCCAGACTTATAATTAGTAAGAGATAAATATTCTGATAGATGGAATTGAGGGGACTGACCTGGGGACCGTAACTGACTTTTAATTAAGGAATCATGTATATCATTAAATAATATAAATTCTGCAAATTTCAATTCTGCAAATTTCAATTCTGTAAAATGCATGGGCCTGTTAGAAGAAATATGAAACAATAATAATGATAATAACAAAAAAGGGAAGCAAATAATAATTATAAGACTGTGAGAGGCTGGTTTTACACAAAGAAAAATTTAAAGAATAAGCGGATCAATATTATACAAAAGTATACAACCAGCTAATAAAAATGAGAAGCATTCCAATAATCTAAATGACATACTGTACATGTACAGAGCAGTAATAATATTTAGACTTATTTCTAATAATTCATAAAAATAATAAAACATTTTGCTTCCATAAAATAAAAATTATAATTCAGAAGTTGTTAAAAAAGTAAAATTTATGGTAATCTGAACTCACTGAGAGTTTGTCTCACATATACTCTGTTTTTTTAAATACATTTTCATTTCATTGGTTTCATTTCAAGTATTGCGATGTAGAATATTTTGTCACCAGTAAATTATTTTTACAGAACTTTAAGCTGAACTTGAAAGAGAAAACTGGGTTTGAAATCTTTCATGATATAAGTGACTAGCATGTTGGTCTTCACTGTTCAAGCATGGAAAACAGTATGGTTGGCTGTGGTTAGAGTTCTGGTACATCACTGTCAGTACTCACTTATGATTTAAATATGAGTAGAGTCCGATAGATTTTTATATATTTTTAATGCTTGGGAGATTTTCTCTAAGTGCTTCGTTCTCCTCCCACTGCTCAAAGATAACCCCCTGTGTGTTGTAGATTATGTGTCATTAACAGGCCAATTAAGGTAAGCTACGAAAAGCAACTTAAAATAAATACCAAGGATCTTTATTCTAATTATTTTGTTGTTGTAATTATTATTATTATACCTCTCAAATCAATGGCCCTGGAGGCACTAATTTGAAAGCCTGTAGCTCCGGTAATACAAACACCCATAGACCCATTCACTGCATCCTTCTACCATAAACCCAATCGTAACTTGGTCACTTAAACCTAAATTCCTTAGTGCATTCCTAACCCTCTCCTCTGTCCTAGCTTTATCCTACTCATATCACAAAACAATAAACTCTGCTTTAAACTCACACCTATCACTAACTTGTCAACGACCACTCTGTGGTAGGAGAGGGAGATGGGAAAATATCCAGTAAATAGATAGATGTTGGAAAATCCTACATTACCAAAATGAAGTCATTGTCACAGTTGTAGTTCTGCAAGTATGTGCAGACATCTTACCCTTGGTTCTGCAGGCATGCAGGACTGTGCTGTTGCTTGCAGTCCTCCAGGCATGTGCTCTCTTCCTAACTTGCTCTTGCACTAGTCTGGAAGCTTTATGCGTCGGCCGACCTCTCCTGCTGATTCTAATGCAGCTTCTCAGCCAATCAGTGCGGTCAGCTTTTGGCCAATCCTGTGGTTCCTTCCTCTTGCTTACTCTATTTAAACCCAGTGAAGCTTACAGTGCGTTGCCTAAGTAATGCTTTCATAAGCTTGATGCCGAGGCCCCTGTTTGCTGTTGAAGCTGAATTCCTTGAAGATTTTTTGTGTACTGACCTTTGGCTTGTCCCTGGGTGTAATGCTTCCGGGCTGGGTTAGTATGGATCACAGCTACAGACAAGTATTAACTCACAGTTCCCCTTTATTTAAGGAGCATGGGGGTCACATAAGCATACATAATCAGTAATACGGTAATGGCACAGGTAAAAAGAGCAAAAGGATATATCCGTATATACGTTGCGGAAGTTACCTCACTTCCAAAAAAAAGGAAAAAATAAACATAAGTCTCTGGCACAGGTTGTGAGAGAAGCAGCTGGATTTACCAGGGTTGCTATATCGGAGACAGAGGGATGAGCACTTGTGATTGCTATGGGAGACGGCTTGGCAACCAGGTGCAGCAGTACATTGCTATTGGAGATAGCGTGGCAATGAGACACATGCAGAGGTATGGTTGATATTGGAGACAACTTGCAAACAGTCACATGGAGAGATATGGTTGCTATACGTGCAGTTCAGCAGTATGGTAAATCCTTTAGCTGCAGGAGTGTGTTAGAGCAATCCCTCCAGGGAGCTTGGTCTCTGGCTTAGTTAGCAGGGTGGTGCAGGATGCCTGTTAGCAAAGTCTCTGGGAGGAGACAGGCTCAGTGAAGGGGAGTTAGGAGACTTGCGCAGCGTTTTCCTCCTTGCTTAAATGCCGGGCAATTGAATGTTGGTGGCTTAAACCCTGGAGGTGGGAGGAGCCAGATGACGGTGCAGGAGTGAGTCGGTTCCCTGCACCAAACTCTAACCGAAGGACAGGTGAGTATATCACACTGGGGTCAGCACACAGCATAACATCTCCACCATCAGGAGCTCTGGGGAAGACCGGCTGGCCCTTAGATTTCATGCTTTGGGGGATCCTTTGCTACCTACTCAGCTTTGCAGCACTAATCCATAAAGCTCTAGCTGAGCCTGACTTCCACTTGCCTCATTCACCTCCACAGCTACTGTCACTGCTAGAACTTTGGCTCTGGGGTTGTCAGCTTACACTGCTTGCACTTTCTTTTGGTAATATGGTCTTGAAAAAAGTATTCCAGCTCCAGCATCTCGATCAGCTCCATCAGAGTTCGGGTGACGTCACGAACGGCCTATTCATTAATGACATCGGGGAGGGAATAAATAGCCATGTTTCCGTGTTTGCAGACGATACAAAAATAGGGAGGATACTAGAAACGGATCGTGACAATATAACATTACAGGAGGACCTGGATAAAATAGGGGAGTGGGCAATACTATGGCAGATGAGGTTTAATGTCGATAAATGCAAAGTAATGTACTTTGGACATAAAAATAAACAAATAGGCTATACAATCATGGGTATGCCGCTAGGGAAGTCAGAAATAGAAAAAGATTTGGGGGTCATTGTAGACCACAAACTGAATGGTAGCTTGCAGTGCCAAGCTGCGGTAAACAAAGCTAGCAGGGTCTTGTCCTGTATTAAGAAGGGGATGTATTGCAGGGACAAGTCTATAATTGTGCCTCTATATAGATCGTTGGTTCGGCCACATCTGGAGTACGCGGTCCAGTTTTGGTCGCCGGTACTGAGAAGGGATGTCCTTGAACTGGAGAGAGTCCAGCGGAGGGCAACAAAACTAATTAGGGGAATGGAGGACCAGAGCTATGAGACAAGGCTTCTGACCTTAAACATGTTTACGCTGGAATTAAGGAGATTAAGGGGGGATATGATTTTCATGTACAAGATGTTCAATGGTGACAGCAACATTGGCAACAAACTGTTTGAGATTAACTCCATTACAAAGACTAGAGGCCACCACCTAAAGTTGGTGGAGAAAAAATTCCAGCACAATGGGCGAAGAGGGTTCTTTACAGTAAGAGCGGTTAAGGTCTGGAACTCACTGCCATCGGCAGTGATTTCAGCCAAGAGTGTAGATTTGTTCAAGAAACGTTTGGACAATTTCTTGAGGGACCGTAATATCCAGGGATACCAGTATCCCTAAGAATGAGATGATGCGTGGACCTATATGGGTTGGACTTGATGGACGTATGTCTTTATTCAACCCCAAATACTATGTAACTATGTAACAACTTGTACGTCAAGCTGGAGAAGTGCACATTCAAAACCATCTCCATCTCGTTCCTTGGGTACATCATTTCCGAGAGAGGCATACAGATGGATCTTGGCAAGATAGATTGCATCCAAAAATGGCCCAGACCCCCGAACCGAAAGGCATTACAAAGATTCCTGGGTTTCGCGAATTTCTATCGCAAGTTCATAAAGAATTTCTCCCTAGTCGTCAAACCGCTAACCCAACTGACTAGTATCCACGCAAAATACAATTAGAACGCTCAGACACAGGAGGCTTTCGAGACCCTGAAAACCCGGTTTACCACTGCACCCATTCTACGACTACCAAATCCCCAATTGCAATACGTCTTAGAGGTCGATGCCTCCCATCTGGCCCTTGGGTCTATCTTATCTCAAAAATCATCCGTTGATGGACCACTCCACCCGGTTGCCTTCCATTCTCGATCCCTCACTCCGGCAGAAATCAATTACCCGGTAGGGGAGTGTAACAGTCGTACCTCCTCACGGCCCGGGGCCGGGGTCCGTCGCCGTTCCTGCGCAGGTGCGCCGAGAGGCTCCGCCCACTCTCGTAGGGGTCCGTCGCCGTTACGGCGCAGGTTCACCGAGAGGCTCCGCCCACTCTCGTAGGGATCCGTCGCCGTTACTGCACAGGCGCGCCGCGAGACTCCGCCCACTCTCACTAGAGCCATCGGCATAAAGCCGCGGTTCGCTGATTGATCGGCGTCCCACTATTGCTGAAGCAGGACGCTGATGAAGACAGCATCCACTTGCTCCACTCCTGGAACCAAATTCATCTGAGGAACAGATCCACCCTTACCATCTCCAACCCCAGGGAGATCCACAACAGCAAGTATCCTGGCCATAGCTGTATGGCTATATCAATTTGAACTGCCTATTAATTCTCACTCTGCATAGCAGTGAACTGCATACTGATTCACTTTAACCTATTGAACTGCCTATTGATTGCTCAAGCTGCAAGCTCAGTTAGAGCGGGTAGGGTCTGGAACTCACTGCCACAGGCGGTGATTTCAGCAAATAATGTGGAATTGTTCAAGAAACTTTTGGACGATTTCTTAAGGGACCGCAATATACAGGGGTACAGGTACTCCTCAAATACTATGTAACTATGTAATATTGAACTGCATTTTTGATTCAACTTAACCCTATGTAAACTGCCTATTGATTCTTAATCTGCATAGCAGGAAACTGCATACTGGTTCACCTTAAACCTAATTGAACTGCCTATTGATTGCTCAAGTTGCATAATATTGAACTGCATTTCTGATTTAGCTTAACCCTATTTAAACTGCCTATTAATTCTTAATCTGCATAGCAGGAAACTGCATACTGGTTCACCTTAACCTATCGAACTGCCTATTGATTACTCCAAACCTACCCATCGTTGTTATATAGGTTTGTCGTGTTGCTATACGGGGTGTGATGTGAAGCAGCTCCCTCTTCGCCTCATTCACATTCTGGGCACCAGAGGTAGAGCTGCGATCTGATACCCGTCCTCCCTGAACAGAAGCCATATCCGCAGCTGCGGTCCATAAAGCTACCTTACCCAGGGGCAAGTTGTTACAGGGAGGAGGAGTTACTGGCAGTAAAAACCGCCCTAGAGACATGGAGACACTTACTCGAAGGTACCTCAATACCCTTCATAGTGTACTCAGACCATCAAAACCTCCAATACATTCATCTCAGCAAAACGCTCTCTTCCCGACAGATACGATGGGCCCTATTCTTCGACAGATTCCATTTTATCATCACCTACCGGCCTGACTCGAAGAACGGGAAGGCAGATTCTCTATCTCGCCTGGAAGAACCCCAATGTTCATCGTGCCCGAGTACCCAAATCATCCCTCAGCAAAAGATCCTATGTATCGTCTTGACCCTTGAAGAGAAATTACAGCAGGCCATAGCCTCAGAAAACTCTCCACTGGAGTTACAGGCGGATGAAGAGAGTTTGCTTTACAGAGAGAAACGGCTGTACGTCCCAACTTCTCTGCACCATAGAATTCTCCGGCTTGCTCATGACGCTCCCCTGGCAGGGCACCCCGGCATCACTAGAACTTTAGATCTCCTCCACCGTCACTTTTGGTGGCCAAAGATGGAGGAGACAGTACGGGAGTATGTAAATTCCTGCGATACTTGTGCCTGCTCAAAACATGAATCCTGGCCACCTTTCGGTCTCCTCACAAGCCTCCCTATACCCGATAAACCATGGGAGGCCATTTCACTTGACTTTATCAATGAGTTACCCCGCTCAGGGGGTTTCAACATGATCCTTGTCGCAGTCGACTTCCTTACTAAAACGGTTCACTTCATACCGCTCACTAAACTACCTACCTACCTCCACAGACACTGCCGAGATCTTGACACAGCATGTTTTAAAACTCCATGGAATCCCTTCCAGGATTGTGTCAGATCGAGAATCGCAGTTTGTGTCCAAATTCTGGAAAGCTCTCTGCCTCAGTCTCCAGATTGATCATCGCTTATCAACTGCCTACCTTCCTCAAACAAACAGGCAGACTGAGCGTGTAAACCGCTGTCTGGAGCAGTACCTCCGCTGTTACTGCACCCACCTACAGAACAACTGGCATGATTTGCTTCCCCTAGCGGAGTTTGCATATAACAACAATACCAGTTCCACTACGGGTTGTTCGTCTTTTTATGCTAACTATGGATTCCATCCCTCCTTTATCCCTCAAGAGATTCCTATGAACAACCCGACTGCTGAGGATTATGTCACAACCCTAAAGGAACTTCTTCCCCGCCTACGGGACAACATCACTAGAGCCCAGGGCAGGCAGAAGGCCTATTATGACCTTCGTAGGAGAGTTCCGCCTTCATACAAGAACGGTGATTTAGTATGGCTGTCCACCAGACATCTTAACCTACGGACGCCTTCGCGCAAATTAAGTGGATTGTTCATTGGTCCTTTCCCCATCCACTCTGTGATCAACCTGGCGGCAGGGAGGCTGGTGCTGCCATCGAACCTACGTATTCATCCGACATTTCACGTTTCCCTCATCAAGCCCTACTGTCCCAACACCTTCCCCGGTCGGACTCCGGTTCCGTTGCCGCTGGTTGAGGTTGACGGCCAAGAGGAGTACGAAGTCGGGCAGATCTTGGACTCCCGTCAGCGTAGGAACCTTAGTTCTGATCCGGTGGAAGAACTAAGGTCCTCAGGACGACTCCTGGGAGCCCGCCTCCGAGGTTCATGCCCCACGTCTTGTCCGACTGTTTCACTCTCGCAATTCTGACAAGCCTGGTCCCTTGGCCCCCAGGAGGGGTCCCTCAGGGGGGGGTGCTGTAACGTTCTTACCTCTCCACCGGGCTCCGGCATCTCGATCAGCTCCGTCAGAGTTCGGGTGACATCACAAACGGCGGCGTAACCCGGCTCCTCCTCTTTTCCCTACTTAAACCGCCGGAGCCATTTGCCTGGCGTTCGTGCTAGGAACCTGACGCCAGGCAAATACCTCCGTGGCTGAACTTCCTCACTCTCCATTTTGGGCCGGACAGAGCCCCTACGTTTCCACCTCTATTGGGCCGGACAGTGCCCCTCTTCTCTGGTGATACCAGCCACTCCAATTGGCCTGCCCACTTCCAGCCTAACTCCTGAGAAATCACCTCTCATACAAACCCTCTTCATTGGAGACCTGCAATTCCCTTCTAACACCACTGGGTGGCAGCAGAGCACCTCGGACTGCCTAAACTGCAAGTATCATCTTAAATACCTTCAGCTGTTTGCATTGTGAACTGATGTGAAATGACTCTGCTAACTGCCTAAACCCATTTTCTCCAACTTCAACCACTATCTACCCAAACATATTAAAGTACTAAGCTTCATAAATAGACCTTGTCTCCATACAATTATATCAGGTTGTGTTTGCCAAGGAACTGTTTAAAAGGAAACCAATCTTGTCTTACTAACCGAAGCTGTGATCCATACCAGCCCTAAAGCCGCACCTGAGTGTTACACCTAGGACACTACAAGATGCTTCAGACTTACAAGCTGACCTGGATGCACTGTTTGATCAGTTGTTTCACTAAATGTACAAAACATAACTGACTATTAAGTTGTAACATGTAGGTTGTTGAAGATCTCTATGATTAAGTCCAGGTGGTGAAACACGTGAGTGGCGTTGGAGTGGGAGAGATACTATGATGGTGCATACCTTGTATCTTGAACTTTGCTAGGAATTTACAACAATAAAGTTGGATTTTTATGGACCTTGGTTTTGTGCGGCTGATGGGAGCGATAATGTAGGTTGTTGATGTTGAGAGTATCTGATTCTCTTAGGAAATCAGGAAGTATGTTTCCCTACTGGAAAAGGATCAGTTTGAACCTGACTTTATAAGGGATCTTTGGCTTCCCTTGGATCAACTGAGGGTTTGTGAAAAGGTTTATTTATTTTTGTCTTTTTGGTTAAACTTAATGAACAAGTGCCTTTCTTGAAACTTAACTATAATTACTTAGTGCAAATCTTTCAGCATTGATGGCACCCATTTGGTTTGGAATTTTTTGTGTGATTGTCCATTCATCTCTCTCTCTCTCTGAGATGAATAAAGATAACCCAATATACTGAATAGCGAAGGAGCATTTAAAGTTAATCATTTAGAACCTCATGCACATGATCAGGCCTATTGTTGTTTCTATTCTATAACCTGTTTCCTATATGTGACTATATTAGTTTCTTAATATTACGCTTGTAAAGCGTTCAAAAGTCAGTAAGTGGGTAAATGGATCAGATGGGCACCTGTATAAGAGCAAGCAGTAAAGAAATTGTCATATTTACCTCACTTTCAGTTGCAGAAGATTTGAATTGGGGAGCCCAACTATAGTCAATGTCCAGTCTTGTGATGATCTAGTTTCACACCGGTCTTTAGACTGTCTGGAGTCCTAGACTCCAGTGGTTCTTGTGGATCTTTAGATTCTGATCTTCTGTACTTCAAAGAGCTATAACAAGCAATACATAAATACTTCTTTATGGAGAAACTCTATTGATAACTAGTCTTCAAAGTAGGGATGCACCAATATATCGCCCGCCGAAACATAGTGGCTGAAAATTGCACTTTTGAATGCTGAAAGTTCCATTTTCTGGCCAATACAGTGGCACATCTGTTCTTTCTCTCCTCCCCACTGGGCGCTGCTCTGTGTCCCACCGGGGAGGAGAGAAACTGTCACATGTGGCCGAGCGCTGTGGGAGGAGAGCACTTTGAGTGGCCGCCGTCTCTCCTCCCCGCACCGCTCAGCCTCCTATCACAGATCAGAGGAGAGCAGTGTAGGCAGAGACAGCTTGCAGCGCTGTTACAGGAAGCTGAGCTCTCCTCCCCACACCGCTCGCTCAGCCTCCTGTAACAGTGTGTCAGGATGGAGAGCGGGTACAAGCAGTCAGTGATCAGTGATCGCTGAGTGTTTGTAAATAATAGAGGAGAGAGTATGTTTACTATATCCCCAATTATGAATGAATAGGAAGTGATCTACATCACTTCCTGTTCATTCTTGATTGGGGATATAGTAAACATACTATGTTCTCAAAGAGGATTTCTGTTCATTTATATTTTTTTATTTTGGTTTCGTTTCGGTTTTGAAATTTTCATTTCGGTACAACTCTACTTCAAAGTGTTAATTTTCGGAGCACTTTTGGTTAACCTGACCCTGGACCAGGGCCCATGCAGGCCAAAGTAACAGTGACTGCTTATCCACCCCCAACAACGTATAATCAGCCATCTATGCTCCCTTGCTGCCTCATAATTGCAGGAGTCCACCCTTAGTAAGTTCCAGTGTTGGATTGTATGGG